>NW_023605223.1:0-26469 GCF_014898055.3 Talpa occidentalis
TTGAGGCAGTTGCTAGTATCACCTCCCATGCCCCACTTTTCAAGTGAACATACCAAGGTCCTGAGTGTTTAATGAACTTGAATAAATCACACTACTAGCAAGTGGTAGAGTTGAGAAAGAAATACCTGGTAGTCTGACTTCAGAACCTGAGCTCTGTAAAAGCATCTAAGTTAAGTTTAGAAGTGAGGATTAAATAAACTAGTAATGTAATATTCCAGGCAATTTCTCTGCTTAATTAGTGCTCAGTACAAAGTCATCTATCTAGATTCATAGTTTATATTTCTATGTTAGTGCTTATTTGTGATTTGTTTCTGTTATTTTAATACATGATAGAGTTTTTTTTTTTTAATGTGTAGATATGTCTATGTGTATGTTTTCTTTGAATAAATTAGGAAATTTAAAATCCATCAACTATGGTCACTTTTCAGTGTACAAATGTAAAAGTATATATTTCTCTCCTAATCAATTGTAAGGATGCAGTATTGCATATTGAGCTCCCCTGTGTTATCACAAATAATATAACTTTTCCCCCTCATACTTCTTGCCTTTCCTCTTAGATTCAATGGAATGACCCAGAATTTTTTTTCATCTCAAGGAGTTTTCCAAAAAAATTGAAACCAGATACAATGATTTTATATCTGAGTTCCTGGAAATATGAGAATGACAGCCTGTATACACCAAAGCACTTTTACTAGATTTGGAATTCACAGTTGCCAAAGTTTAGAGTCACAAATTGTATATTGATGGAACTGGAGGGAGATTTATGTTAAGTGAAATAACAAAAGGAGAAAGACAAATACAAAATTATTTCACTCATTTGTACAATATTTAAAAACAGAGCAAAGGAACAGACAAAAGCAAACCACAACAAAACCAATGAAATCTGAGTTGCAGATATAAGGCTACAAGAAGGGGGTGAGGTATTAGAGCAAAGGGGGAGCAGGATCTATGGACTTACAGTGGGAGATTGTCAGTGCTTTGGCAGTGGGCTTGGTATGATAACAAGTATTTGAAGAAATGTAAAGCCCTACACCTAAAACATACACAAACTGAAAAACAATATTACTGAAATAAACATAATTTAACTAAACAAAAATTTAAAAAATAGGGCCTTTCCAGAGGCACAGGGGGTTGAGCGCAGCACTGTGAAGCTGTCCACAGTCTCTGCAGAGCACGTTCAATTCCCGGCCAGCCAGGGAGATTCCCACATGGCACAGCAGACCTCTCCTGTCACGCCCACTGCTCCCCTCAGTAGTGCTTTCGGCGCATCTGCCTGTTCTGCTCCCCACTCTGTCTCTGGTGAATCTTCTCACCCTCCAGCGCTTATGGCCTGTACCCCAACTATTGTATAAATAAAAAGTAAATCTTTAACCAAAAAAATTTTCAAAAATACATAATGGCCTCCCTGGTGGTGCAGCGGGTTGAGCACGCACTGAGAAGCTGTTCGTAGCCTCTGCAGCATGGGTTCAATTCCTGGCCAGCCAGAGAGATACCCACATGGTGCAGCAGACCTCTCCTTTTTCACCCGCTGCTCCCCTCAGAAGTGCTTTCAGTCCATCTGCGTGTTCTGCTCCCCACTCTATCTCTGGTGAATTCTCTCACTCTTCTGTGCCTCTGGCCTGTACCCAGCTCTTGTATAAAATGAAATAAATCTTTCAAAAAACAAAAAAACCAAAATTGCCTCTTTAAAAAATACACGATTTTTTTTTTCAGTTGTATTACAAAGAAAGGCTCTGCAGAAGACTGAGAAAGCCCAATTTTGAACTTCAATAGTATAAATTATTATGAAATTCAGGTTTCTGAATACTTAATTTTGTGTGAATTCAAAACTAATCAGGCAATGTCATAGAAATGATCAAGTACTAAAAGTTCACACATTGTGTCTGTACAAATAAATCAGTGCAAGCAGCTGGAGAAGATTGTTAATGTAGACCAAAATCACTAAAACTGTCCTTATCTGTTGATTCATTGATTCCATAGCTGTGATTTATTGCTATGCACAATATGTAATGGAATGGATATTTTTATACTACTGAAAACCTGGAAATCCATTTTTAATAATTAAAAATGAACACAACTATCTAGTGGAATAATATTTAACCACTAAAAATAATGATAAACACAGAAAACAAAGACACATGGAAAATATATTTTTAGTTCAAATTCACTTCATTTATTCAAATTAAATGAAAATCATGCCATGGCTTTTTTGATGAACACCAATTATTAAAATTAGGAACTTACATAATAATTATAATTGAAAATGATCCTCAGAAGCCAACTCATTTCTATGATTTGTATTGGTTACAGAGTATTGAGATTTTCTTTTCTTTTTTTTTTTTTTAAGATATATTTATTTATTTATACTAGCACTGGTACAGCCAGAAGCGCGGGGAGGGTGTGAGAATTCACCAGAGCCAGAGCGGGGAGCAGAACAGGCAGAAGGACCAAAGTACACTGCTGAGGGGAGCAGCAGGTGGCAGGAGAGGTCTGTGCGCCATGTGGGACCCTCGCCTGTGGCCAGGGAACCAACCGGCGCTGCAGAGGCTGTGGGCAGATTCGCAGCCCAGCGCTCAACAGCTGGGCCACCAGGGGAGGCCCAGTATTGAGATTTTCTTAATGACAAGGCAAAAATACAATTTTAAGTAAGTTCCCTTGTAATCTTGGTATATGATTGCATTTTCTTAAAATTTTACTTACTCATTTACCTTTATTTAAGTAACCATTTACAGCTCAGTATAGACTTCATATGTAGAGTTCCTCACCCCACCAACTGTCTATCTCAACCACATCCACTACTAACTGTCCAGTCACCATTCACCACTCACCAATGCACCCCTTATGCCTATTCCAGCCACTCCTCTTTTCCCTCGGAAAAGTACCATTCTATTGTGTCAGTTTTTTTTCTTTTTTATTATTCTACAAATTAGTTAAATCATCTAGTATTTTCCTTTCTCTTTCTGACTTATTTCACTTAGCATAATCCATTCAAAGGCTATCCATGTAGTAACAAAAGGTAAGATTTCATCTTCTTTTACAACTGAGTAGTATTCCATTATGTATACATACTGCACTTTATCCAATCATCCAGCCAGCACTGGGTTGTTTCCATATCTTAGCTATTGTGAGTAGAGCTGCAACAAATCCAGGGGTGCTTATGTCTTCAAATTAGTGTTTTCATTATTTGTTGGGAAATGTCAGAATTAGGAATACCGGATCACATGGTAGAACTATTTTTTAATTTTTTTCCAGGTAATCTGACTTTATACATATAAATATATATAAATATAAAATATAATATATTTGTTACATTATCCTTCATTTTTGTACAATGTATGATTTCCCCATGAAATTCCCACCACCAATTCACCCGTGCACCATCACTATAGTCCCTTGTGCTCTTCCCACCCCTGTCCTGATCCTTCTCCCTCCTCTCCTGTGGTCTGTGGCTGCCTGTTGATTTTGATTTTTGAGGAAACTCCTTACTATTGTCCATAGTGAGGGCAGCTCTTACATTCCCACCAACAGTGAAAGAAGGTATCTTTTTTTCCCCTACAAGTTCACCAACATTTATTCTTTTTGATAATAGGCATTCTAATGGGTGTGAAGTGAAATCTCACTGTGATTTTGATTTGCATTTCTCTAATAAGTGATGTAGGACATCTTTTCATCCATCTGTTGGCCACCTGCATGTCTTTTTTTAGTGAAATGCCTATTTAGATCCTCTACCCATGTTTTAGTCAAGTTGTATTTTTGTTGTTGTTGAAATATATGAATTATTTATATGTTTTGAGTATCAACCCTATATGTGGTATATGCTTTTCCAATATCTTTGAGTGTTCAGTAGGCTGTGCTTTCATTTTAAGGATGGCTCCTTTTGCTGTGTAGAAACTTTTTATTTTTTTTTTTTGCAACCCCATTTGTTTATTCTTTTATATTTCTCTTGCTGCTGGAGATCAATTCATAAAAACATCACTAAAATGAATGTCAGAGAGTTTATCACTTATGTTTTCTTCTATGTATATTATGTTTTATAGGTTTTTTTATTCCTGTCCTTAACATTTTAATACACAGATGAAACAAATAAGTATATGGGAAATAATTCTTCATGTAAATGGTACATTCTTAAAAATGATCTATTTTATATAAATTATTTTTTTAAAAAAATTCTAAAATGACATGTGCAAAATTTCTATGTGATTTTTATTAGGGACAGTGACAACAGTTTCTTATACAATTTTGTAAAGTTTCAAAGTGATGCCATCTAAGAGAAGTTAAATTACCTGGCAAATAATATCTTTTAAATTAATGAGGATATTATTGAACATATAATAACACCTCAAATTTAGAATGCCAAATAAAGGAGTGTGTGTGTGTGTGTGTGTGTGTGTGTGTGTGTGGTGTTTGTTCATTTCCCAGTCTGCTTTTAATACAATAGTGGCTTTGTTTTTCCAGAATTCCTCGATAAAACTAAACCTCTGCACACTTCAATGTATCCAGGAATTTCTCATTATTTACTTATTCTTATAGTAGCAGAAATCTCTTTTCTCATGAGAATGATTTGCTGAGTTCTGTCAGAGAATATTTATCCTGGAACAAATCTTTAGTCACAAAAGGGGAAAGAGATAACTTTGTATTTTCTCTGATAGTTTTTTCAGAAATTGTGATTCTGATTAACTTTGAAAAGTAAGAAGGAAGGGGCCTCCCTGGTGGCGCAGGCAGTTGAGCGCTGCGCTGTGAAGCTGTCCACAGCCTCTGTAGTGCAGGTTCGATCCCAGCCAGCCGGCAAGAATCCCACATGGTGCGGCAGACCTCTCCTGTCTTGCCCACTGCTCCCCTCAGCAGTGTATTTCGTCAGTCTGACTGTTCTGTTCCCCGCTCTGTCTCTGGTGAATCCTCTCACCCTCCCGTGCATCTGGCCTGTACCCCAGTTCTTGTATAAATATAAATAAATCTAATCTAATCTATTATATATATAATATAATATAAATATAAATAAAGTAAGGAGGAAGTTAGTGAAGAGGTAATCTAACAGCATAACAGCAGAGCTATCCCTTTCTGTTCTTGGAGATGTATTTTCCTAATATTTTGGGACAATTCTTTTAAGTACCTTACAGCAATTATGTCTTTGCTGGATTTGGCATGTATTGCAATCATATATGCAAAGGCAAAAGTAAAGGTTGGTTAGTGGTTGGAACTGCTGTGTAGACAGCTAAAAAAGGTCTGCATTTTATGGTCTGTCTTTGGTCATCTTTGCCTTTAGTTCTCGCTACTTTAGTGTCTAGATATTACAAATACAACTCCAGTATAAGTGCATTGGGAGTAACTAGTATATTTACCTTCAGTCTGCATTTGGGAATTTGGAATGCTTATTGGTATTTTTCTAGGGAAATAAGTTAATTACATTTGACATGGTTCTGTTATTCACAGGTCTTGAAACAGGAATTGTAAGTACTTCCCTTGCAAGGTGCAAGTTGTCTGTAAAATGTCATTCTGAAATTCTTATAATTTTGGACTATGGTGGCAACCTTCTCTGCCTTGTAGAAATGGCTCAAATATTATTTTCCCCACTCTGTTTTCGTTAATTCTAAAAATATTTGGAAGTTAATAATATTCAAATATTTGGATTTAAATAAACATGAAAACAAAACAATTGGTTTATATGTTTTTCTAATTTTTACAATAAATATAATTTTTATCATGAAAATAACACCCTTCTAAAATAAAGTAACTGCTTTGTTGTTATCTTTGCCTAACACTGTTCCCTAACACTAGAAATAACTTGTGTATCGATTGAAAATCATGGAACTATAAAAAAAAATGTTTTGGACCTCCCTGGTGGTGCAAGTGGTTAAGTATCAGCACCATGAAGCTATCTGCAGCCTCTGCAGCACCAGTTTGATCCCTGCCCTGCCAGGGAACTACCCACATGGCACAGCAGACCTCTCCTCTCTCTCCTGCTGCTCCCTCAGCAGTGTATTTTAGTCAGTCTGCCTGTTCTGTTCCCCACTTTGTCTTTGGTGAATCCGCTCAACCCCCACACCTCTGACCTGTACCCCAGTTCTTGTGTGCATAAATAAATATATCTTTAAAAAAATTAAAATAAAACATTTTGTGGTTTGCAGTGCTTGTTCTTTGAGGAAAATGTTATTATCTTTTTCAGATGAACGAAAGAGCTGTCATTTTCAGGCAACATAATCACATTTTTAAGTTAAATCAAGCCTTTTTACAGCTTTTGACCTTTCTAATAGTCTAGGCAAGATATGTAATTGATGCTTATTCTTTAATAGCTCTAAACGAATGAGTAAAAGTGACCTTTTGATAACTGCTCTACTTAGTGATTGTGCCAAGGCGCCAATTGGCATAATAGAATTTACAAAGTGGGGCCCAGGTGTGTTAGTGTGTATGAATGTGTGTGCACTTTAAATATCCATGATGAAATTGAAACGCTAACTCAACATAGGCTTTCTGCCAACTGGCTTTAGATAAGTAACATTCAGCTTTTTTATGATTCACCTTCAGGTGATGGATGTTTACACTCTAAGTTTGCTTTTGTTTCTTAATTTTTTTCCCCTTGATTCAGCCCTACATCCATTCTGGCAGTATAGTGGCTAAATATTAATTAATAAGGTCAGTTATATAATAGTTCTTTGTTTTTAAACACATTTTTGCATTCACTATCCCATTAACTTCTTTTAGCATAAAAGGTACATAACAGCATAATTTTTCACATAGGTAAAACAAAACAAAACAAAAAAACGACTAACTCAATACAAATATGTAATTCAGGACCATTTTATATTATATATTTTATGATATTTCCATCACAGTTTATATCTTTACAAAAATATGTAGGTATACTACAGAATATAAAGCAACTATTCTTCAAGGAAATACATTTGAGAAAACTTTCAGAGATGCTTATACATTTTGATTGGATTACAAAATTATATTTTACTTTATTAGACATACCAGCATGGGTGAAAGTCCAGTGGAAATATAATCAATACACAAGTTAGAATATTACTGTAGCATACAAGATTATATACTCATTTATTCAATTCCACAATTAGTCTACAAGAAGGAGACATTTTAAAAAAGGGAATAGATTCCTTATTTCTCACATCCAGTTACTGAGAAAAATAATTTAAGGCAAACTAATAGTTATTTTCCATTATTGAAGAAAATGAAAGTGTGTTATTCTTTCAGTTACAGGAACAGATATATTAAATGAGTCCTTTTATTTAGAGCTTTAGTTTCTTTACTTATTTTTTGTCTTGTTGATCTATCCATTGTTGATAGTGGTGTGTTGAAGTCTCCCACTACATATGTGTTTTCTCTGATGTCTGTTTTCAGAGAGGACAACAGTTGTCTGATATATTTTGGTGCTCTTTCGTTTGGTGAGTATATGTTAATGAGTGTTATTTCTTCTTGAAGTATTGTCCCCTTAATCATAATGTAGTGACCATTGGGGTCTCTTTTTATTTTTTTGATTTTGAAGTCTGCTTTATCTGATATAAGTATAGCTGTTCCTGCTTTCTTTTTTGGCCCATTTGCTTGCAGGATTGTTTCCATCCTTTGACTTTGAGCCTATTTTTATCTTTTGTAGCTAAATGTGTTTCCTGGAGACAGCAAAAGGTTGGGTTTTTTTCTTAATCCAGGCTGCAACTCTGTGTCTTTTTATTGAAGAGTTTAGTCCATTTACATTTAGAGTTAATATTGATATGTTAGCATCTGTATTGCCATTATGTTTGTCTTTCCTTTGATTTTATTTATTTATTCTTTTAATAACTTTTTTTTTTTTTGGTCTTCTTTCATTGTTATTCGTCCCTCTGAGGTTCTGGCTTTAGGATTCCTTGTAGTATTTTTTGGAGTGGGGGTTTAGTCGCAATGAAATTCCGGAGTTTCTCTTTGTCTGGGAAGGTCCATATTCTTTCTTCATGGAGGAAAGAGAGCTTTGCGGGATAGAGTATTCTTGGTTGGCATCTGTTTTCTTGGAGTCTGTTGACTATGTCCCTCCACTCTCTCCTTGCCGTAGTGTTTCTTCAGAGAAGTCTGATGTCAGCCTGATTGGTTTTCCTTTGAATGTTATCTGTTTCTTCCCTCTTGTCAGCTTCATTATTTTTTCCTTGTCCTGGATTCTTGGGAGCTTTACTATTATGTGTCTTGCTGTGTTTTTCCTTTCGTCGTGGAAGTTTGGTGTTCTTCTTGCTTCTTGTATATCAATTTTCAGCTCCTTCTTCTCATTTGCAGACATCTATAGAACACTAAACCCAAAAAAACGGAGTACACATTTTTCTCAAGCGCACATGGATCATTCTCCAGGATCGATCACATACTGGGGCACAAGACAAACATCAACAGATACACCAAGATTGAAATCATACCAACCATCTTTTCTGACCACGAAGGCATCAAACTAGAAATAAATCATAAAAGAAGGCAAGGAACTATCCTACCTCATGGAGATTAAAAGCCACACTACTGGAAGACCACTGGACTAACGAGGAGATCAAAGAAGAAATTAAAAAATTCTTTGAATTGAATGACAAGGAGGACACCAATATCCTAAATGTATGGGATGCAGCAAAAGCAGTAATAAGAGGAAATATATAGCAATAGAAGCTCACATCAAAAAACAAGAAAGAACTCAAAGAAACAACCTAATCTCGAAGCTCAAAGATCTAGAAAAAGAACAACAAAAAAACCCCAGAACCAGTAGAAGAAAAGAAATAATAAAAACCAAAGCAGAAATAAATGAAATTGAAACTAGGGCCTCCCGGTGGCGAAGCGGTTGAGCGCTGGGTTGCGAAGCTGCCCGCAGCCTCTGCAGCGCCGGTTCGATCCCGGCTGCTCCCCGGCACCAGAGGAGGGTCCCGCATGGCGCGCAGACCTCTCCTGCCGCCCGCTGCTCCCCTCAGCAGTGTACTTTGGTCCTTCTGCCTGCTCTGCCCCCCACTCTGGCTCTGGTGAATTCTCTCACCCTCCCGCGCTTCTGACTGTACCCAGTGCATGTATAAACAAAACAAACAAACAAATAAAATAAATAAATAAAACATGCCTCTATTAAAAAAAAAAAAAGAAATTGAAACTAAAAAAACAATCCAAAAGATCAATGAAACCAAGAGCTGGTTCTTTGAAAAAATAAATAAAATAGACAAACCCTAGCCAGGCTCACAAAGGAAAAAAGGGAGAAAGCACAAATACACAGAATCATAAATGAAAGAGGAGAAATCACAACGGACACAGCAGAAATCAAAAGAATAATCAGTAACTACTATGAACAGTTATATGGAAACAAGTTCAACAATCTAGAGGAGATGGACAAATTCCTACAACTCTACAATCACCCAAAGCTAGATAAAGAAGAAATAGAACACCTAAACAGACCAATTACAAGGAGCGAAATTGAAATGGTAATTAAAAACCTCCCCAAAAACAAAAGCCCAGGACCTGATGGATTTACAAATGAATTCTACCAAACATTCAGAGACGAATTAGTGCCTATCCTTCACAAACTCTTCCAAAAAATTGAGAAGGAAGGGACAATACCAAACACGTTCTATGAAGCCAATATTACACTAATACCAAAACCGAATAAGGACAACACAAAAAAGGAAAACTATAGGCCAATCTCCCTAATGAACACTGATGCAAAAATCCTCAATAAAATTTTAGCTATCAGAATCCAACAATGTATCCATAAGATAATTCACCACGACCAAGTTGGATTCATTCCAGGGGCACAAGGATGGTTTAACATCCGAAAATCAATCAACGTTATCCAACACATCAACAAAAAGAAATATAAAAACCACATGATAATATCAATAGATGCTGAGAAAGCTTTCGACAAAGTGCAACACCCATTCATGATAAAAGCCCTTGAAATTCTTGGGATACAAGGAACATACCTCAACATCATAAAGGCCATCTATGACAAGCCAACAGCCAGTATCATTCTCAATGGTGAAAAGCTGAAAGCAATTCCATTAAGATCTGGAACAAGACAAGGATGTCCACTCTCACCACTGCTTTTCAATATAATACTGGAAGTCCTAGCCAGAGCAATAAGACAAGAGAAAGACATCCAAGGAATCCAAATAGGAAAAGAAGTCAAACTATCACTATTTGCAGATGATATGATAATATACATAGAGAACCCCAAAATCTCCACAGAAAAACTAATTCAACTCATCAATCAATTCAGTAAAGTGGCAGGATACAAAATCAACACGCAAAAGTCAGTAGCCTTCCTATACACAAACAATAAATCTGAAGAAGAAGAAATCAAAAAAACCACCCCTTTTATTATCGAAACAAAAAAAATCAAATATTTGGGAATAAATCTAACAAAAGAGGTAAAGGACCTATACAAAGAAAACTATAAAACACTGTTAAAAGAAATAGAAGAAGACACAAAGAAATGGAAAGACATCCCCTGCTCATGGATTGGAAGAATAAACATTATTAAAATGGCCATCCTACCAAAAGCAATATACAGATTCAATGCTATTCCAATCAAAATCTCAATGGCATTCTTCAAAGAAATAGAACAATTATTGATGAAATTCATATGGAATCACCAAAAACCCGAATAGCCAAAGCTCTACTGAAAAAAAAAGAAGGAAATGGAGGCATCACACTCCCAGACTTCAAACTCTACTACAAAGCCATAATCATCAAAACTGCATGGTATTGGAACAAGAACAGACATACAGACCAATGGAATCGAATAGAAAATCCAGAAATAAACCACAGATTTATGGTCAACTAATCTTTGACAAAGGAGCAAAGACTATGCATTGGAGCAAAGAAAGTTTGTTCAATAAATGGTGCTGGGAAAACTGGGTCGCTACATGCAAAAGAATGAAGCTTGACCACTACCTCACACCATACACAAAAATCAACTCAAAATGGATTAAAGAACTAGACATAAGACCTGAAACCATAAAATACATAGAAGGAAATATAGGCGAAACACTACGGGATTTGCACATCAAAGACATCTTTACAGACACATAACCCAAAGCAGTGATAGTGAAGAGAAAGATCAACAGCTGGGACTACATCAAATTAAAGAGCTTCTGCACAGCAAAAGAGACAATAACAAAAACAAAGAGAAACCCCACCAACTGGGAGAACATTTTTGCACCCAACACTAATGATAAAGGACTGATCACAAAAATCTGCAAAGAGCTGATGAGACTCAGCAACAACAAAGAATATAATCCAGTCAAAAAATGGGCAGAAGAGCTAAAAAGAAACTTCTCTGAAGAGGAAATGCAAATGGCCAACAGACATATGAAAAATGTTCAACATCACTTGTAATCAGGGAAATGCAAATCAAAACCACCATGAGATACCATCTCACACCAGTGAGAATGGCACATATTAAAAAAACTAGCAACAACAAATGTTGGCGAGGATGTGGAGAAAAAGGAACTCTTGTGCACTGTTGGTGGGAGTGCAAACTGGTCCAACCACTATGGAGAGCTGTGTGGAGATTTCTGGACCTACTAAACATAGAGCTTCCATATGATCCAGCAATTCCACTCCTAGGTATTTACCCAAAGGACACAGAAACATCAATTCCAAAGAGCACCTGCACTCCTATGTTTATAGCAGCACTGTTTACAATAGCTAAGCTTTGGAAACAACCCAAATGCCCAAAAATAGATGACTGGATCAAGAAGATGTGGTACATATATACCATGGAATATTACTCAGCATTCAAAAAAGATAAACACATGCAATTTGCAGCAACATGGATGGCACTGGAAGGGATCATGCTCAGCGAAATAAGCCAAAAAGAAAAAGAAAAATACCGGATGGTCTCACTCATAGCAGGAATCTAGAAAACTTAAATAAGGGACCAGGAAAATGAATATAAGAAAGTGAAAATCAAAATCAACAAAAAAACTATGAACCAGAGACACTTTTTGGGGGTGGGGGGCGGGAGGGAAGGATTGGGGTCAGAATGGGGCGTTTGCAATTGTATGGGGAATATAAAAATAAAAATATTAAAAAAAAAAAAAAAAAAAAAAAGAAATCAGAATGGAGGTTCAGAGAAGTTAGGTAATATCTACAAGTCTTCAAATCATGAAGTACCCTCTGAGAACTGCTTTGTGTGTATTCCATGAAATTTGACATCATGTGTTTATTATGAGTTTGTTCAAAATATTTTCTAGTTTTGCTTGTGATTTGTTTGACCCAAGAAAATGTGGTTTTGTGTATTAAGTGTATTAAAAATGTGTCTTAAAAAAAAAAAAATGAGTCCTTTTAAAGTCAATAATATTTGTTTTTGTTCTTAAAATTGCAGTTTATACTAATCAGAAAAAAAAAAGATAATAAAACATTATTTAGAAAAGTTAAAAATTACCTGTACAGAATTACAGAAGTTTATGATACTAAAGATTAATGAAAGTCAAAGCTGATTTTTTGAAAACTCAAACAACCCACTAAGCTAGTTGCCAAAGGAAAAAGGAGAAAGGGCCTCCCCGGTGGCGCAGCAGTTGAGTGCTGGGTTGCGAAGCTGCCCACAGCCTCTGCAGCACTGGTTCCATCTCCAGCTGCTCCCTGGCCACCGGAGGAGGGTCCCATATAGCGCTCAGACCTCTCCTGCCGCCAGCTGCTCCCCTCAGCAGTGTACTTCGGTCCTTCTGCCTGTTCTGCTCCCAGCTCTGGCTCTGGTGAATTCTCTCACCCTCCCATGCTTCTGACTGTACCCAGTGCATGTATAAATAAATCTTTAAAGAAAAAGAAAAGAAAAAAGGAGAAAACTCAAATAACTAGAATCAGAAATAAGGGAGAAGTTACAACAGAAATTCAAAGGATCAGAGAGATTACTAGGAACCTTTGTACACCAGTAAGTTGAATAACATAGAAGAGATGGACAAAACGAAATCAAAAACCTGAATCAAAAAGAAATAGAAAACCTGAACAGGCTAATTACAAGCAAGAAAATTGAAACTGATCAAAAAACAAAAGTCAAGGATCAGATAGCTTTCGTAATGAATTCTACCAAGCCTTCAAAGACAAACTAATACTTATTCTTCACAAACTTTTACCCAAAAAATGACTAGGGAATAACTTCCAAATACATTTACAAGGCAAACATATTACTATGATATCAAAACCAGAAAAAGACACTAAAAGAAAACTGCAGATCACTATCCCTGATCAACACATCTGGCCACCCCTATCTTCTGTTCTGCTATCCATAGCTTCCTGTCACAGAATGTGGTAGTTGGGTTTCCTATTTTATGTTCTCCCACCTTGTTTTCCATCAAACTTTCTACTTCAGGACTAGCTTTATATGTTTTGACAATATAACACTAATGATATCTTCATGTGTGAGTAATTTTTAGGAATAAATACGTCTTGAGCAACTTAGTTTGACCTTACACTTTAAGTGCTTCCTATTTTCATTTTTGTTTTATATCTATTGTATATGCATATACTGAGTTTTTAACGTCATTAAAACTTTGCATTTGTTTCAGATGTTTATAAATACGTCCCTGAACGATTGCAAGGTCCATGTTGTTGCTGTTTTGTTACATGTGGCTAATATTTACTGTGATTAATAATTAAATTAATAGTTAATAATTAATGTTAATAATCTCAATCAGATTTTTATGAGAATTAAACAATATTTTAAATTATACTATATATTTTTGAGATTTAGTTATTTATGCATATAAGAGCTGGGGTGAGGCCAGAGTTGTGGTGGGGGTGAGAGGCTTCACTGGAGAAAGAGTGGGGAGCAGAGCAAGCAGGTCCACTGAAATGCACAGCTGAGGTGAGCAATGGGTGAGACAGGAGAGGTCTGCTGCACCATGTGGGTCAGCTCCCTGGCCAGGGATCAAACTCGTGCTGTAATGGCTGCTAATAGCTTCATAGCACTGAGACTTAACCCAGTGTGCCAGCAGAGAGGTCCCTATACTGTGTTTTAAATAAGAGAAAATTCAAGCAATAGAACTACACTGATGTGTCTTTGCCACAAAAAAGAAATTAGCATTAATATTTGTAAGCAAGATGCATAATTTGGCAGTTTTCAGGATTTCATGAAGGCATGTTAGACACATAAACACATTAACATGTTTTGTTTTCCTTTAAAATCAATCTGTTACTATCAATTTGAAAATCAACTGTTGAGTGAAAGATCTTAATGAGATGAAATTTCTTTAGCATCTCATTCTAGAGGTTGCATAGAACATTGCTCCAGATCAGAGGTTGATGAACATTTTCTGGATAGTAAATATTTTGTATTTTACTGGCATCAGTGTCTTTTGCAACTGTTCACCTCTGCTGTGAGAACCAAAAGTAGCTATAGAGAATATGTAAAGGATTGAGAATGGCTCTATTCCAATAAAACTTTATCTAAAAGATAAGAAGGTAACCTAAATTTTACCTACCAGCTAGTTTGCTGACTTCTGCATTAGATTAAGCATTGGGGAAAAGAAACAAATTATAGTAGACTTTTAAAATGTGCAATTAATATTAATTTGTTAATAATATGAAAACATTAAAATGATGATATTAATCATAATATAAAACAAAGATATGCTCAAAATGGAGATATTTATTCATAATAGCTATAAATGTTATATCAGTAAAGCAGGTCTCACAGGCTATCACCAGAATCAAGTTTATGTTTTACTGTCACAATGTCTTTACATTTATTCCATGTAGGTGATACTTTGTTATCTGGGGATGAAAATGTGTTTTCTGTATCCCTGTCAGAAAGACTGCCATCTCAATGAATAAATAATATATCTAATTCAGTCTAGCACAGTCATAAAATCTTTAGACTTCACTCATAATTACAGTTGCCACCCTTGCTCAGCCTGTACTGGGAGCAGACTGGTCTTCTGCATTGCTAGAGAGAGGCCTGATGAACTTAGCCATTTCTCACCCAGTGTAATCCTCTTGATTTCTAAATCATCTAATTATGCTTACCAGAGAAAGAGGTGAGAATAGAAGGCAGAAAGTTCTCATAAGACTAGCACCTTCATGAGGTAGCAAATATTCATGAATATGAGAGGTATTTCCCTATAGGAACTTTGTGGGGAATTAATAGAAATCTGACCCCATAGCTGGAGTTTTCCAGTACCTGTGAAAGTAGGGAGGACTTCTGTATCAGCACTTGTAGGTTATCCTAGGGATCAGAGGTGCCTCCATTATCATATTTGCTCCATTTCAGATGACAGCCATACCTGGACCACTCACTACAGTGGTCCACAGTTGATTCTTTTACTAGTCACTTCCAATAAAACCACTTCTCTATGGCCCCATTGTAAATTCGCCAACCTGGCCAACTCTCGCCTTTCAGATTCTTGTCATAGAACTCAAACACACAGTCCATTAATCAATCCCTTCCTTAACTATAGAGCTAATTTATGAATTTCTCCAAGTGAGAGGAGGTCTTTTTATAACATTTTCTTTATTTCACTTAGGGTAAATAGGGAACATCTACAATTCTGAAAATATTAAAATGTTCTCTTTACTCTCCAACAGTTCTAACTCATTATCTTCTTGTTATGAATAATGATATAAGAGTTTTTAGAATTAGTTTAGTTACTTTCTTTATAAGTCCTGGATCATGGCTTCTCTATTCACCTTGGAGTATGGCATCCATTTCCTTAGATGTTGATTAGATTTTTTTTTTTTTTTTTACTTATCTAGGGCACAGAGCTGAGCCTCAGAAGGGCAGTGCAGTTTTAAGTCTTCCTGAAGCTGTTGTATATATGGCAGCATTTTCCACCAAAAATCTGATTGCAAGAATTAATCTTAATATCCAGTTGCATGTTTAATATAATTAGTAATTGTATCAATGTCTTATTTACACACTTTTATGCATTGAGATCTACCATATTGTATTACTCATCATATATGATGACATTCCATACTGTTGACTATTCCTATATGAACTGTCTTTCTATACTATCACCTTATTTTGTTCATCTGCTATTGTTTATTGTTAGCCACAGCTGTCAGTTCTTCCTTCCTTATCTTTTTTTAAAGATTTATTTATTTATACAAGAACTGGGGTACAAGCCAGAGGTGCCAGAGGGTGAGAGAATTCATCAGAGACAGAGAGGGGAGCAGAACAGGCAGACGGACTGAAAACACTGCTGAGGGGAGCAGAGGCAAGACAGTAGAGGTCTGCCACACCATGTGGGTATATCCTGCCAGGAAGGAATTAAATCCATGCTGTAGAGGCTGAGGGCACAGTGCTGCACCCTACCCATTGTGCCACCGGGAGGCCCAGTTCTTCCTTCTTTTTATCTATAGCTATTAATGTCTTTGAACTCAAATCTAGACACTCTACTTTCTGGTAGTGTATTTTCTTTACAAAGTCTTGTCCAATTTGATATATTGCCACTTATCCACTGATATGGTTATTATTTATAATCTTAGGTGAAACACTGCCTTTATAAAACTGCCCACTGAATGGGTATCTGCTTTGGATATCTTAAAGACATTTCAAATTTAATGTGTCAATAACTAAAGCCATGGCCAGCCCAATGTCGATTTCTTCTTACCTTAGCTTTCAACTTCATGTATTCATTGCATCTTATTCAAGCAGCATAAAAAGCAAATCTGATTGTATACATTTTCTTCTTAAAATTCTGCAATACTATTCCATTCCTCTTGAAGAAGCTCAACTACATGTTCCCTCTACTTTTTATTAACTTCGCTAAAATTGCTATTCAATATTGCCTTCATTCTAACTTGATATTTTTATCTTTATATGAATGTACTATGATGTAGTCATTATAGGGAACTCACAACTGATTTTGCCTCTGATTTGAATCACTGTCCTCAATCTTCCTATTTCTAATTATAGGAGAATTACTTACTAAAACCAAATATTAGTTCAACCATTACATCCTCTGGAAATAATATCTTAGGCTTCTAAACCAGATCAGGTCTTTATATATTTTCATTACATAGCTCTGATTAACTTTGTCATAACACCTATCAAAATACTTGTCATCCCAATAGGATCTATGAGGACAGGGACTCTCCCTTTTATGGTCACCATTGCAACCCTAACATCTGACCAATTATTGCTTGGTAAATAGTAGTACACTATTTCTGAATGAGTAAATAACCATATGTTTCTGCATTGTGCAATGAAATTTGTGGAAAAAAATGATTAAGATGTGATATTTGCATTTCTATGTAAAAGTAATGAACATTGACAGGGAAAAATAAAGGCGATTAATCTTTTCTGGTTAAGAGTAAAACAAAATCAAATTTTAAAAGAAAACCTATGATATGACAGAAAATATTTGCACATCATATGTCTCATAAGGAGTTAATGTCTAAAATATAGAAAGAACCCATGCAGCTCAAAAAAAACACAAAACTAATTAAAAAATGGGCAATGGAACTGAATAGATATTTTTTCCAAAGGAGACATCCAAATGGCAACAATTACATGAAAAGATATTCAACAACACTTACCATCAGGGAAATGCAAATCAAAATCGCAGTGTGATATCACCTCACAGCTGTTAAAATGGCTAACATCAAGAAGGCACAAGAGATTAATGCTAGTGAGAATGTAGATAGAACAAGGAACACTTGTGCAATGTTGGTGGAACTGTAATTGGTAGAGCCATTCTGAAAGATAGTATAATAGCATCTCAAAAAATATAAAATAAAACCACCATCAAACCTATTAATAGCACTTCTAGGTAGATATTAAAAAGAAATGAAAGTAGAAAATCAAAAAGATACCTATGCTCCCATGTTTGTTGTAGCATTTTTTATTTTTTAATTTCTTTTTTTTTTTTAAGATTTATTTATTTATTTATACAAGCACTGGGTACAGTCAGAAGCGCGGGAGGGTGAGAGGGTTCACCAGAGCAAGAGCGGGGAACAGAACAGGCGGACCGACGAAATACACTGCTGAGGGGAGCAGCAGGCTCAATAGGAGAGGTCTGCGCACCATGTGGTACCGTCGCCAGTGTCCGGGGATCAAACCGGCTCTGCAGAGTCTGCGTGCAGCTTCGCTGCCCAGAGCTCAACCGCTGCGCCACCAGGGGAGACCCTATTTTTTTAATTTCTTATCTACAGTTTTGACTATTATTTTTTAAACTTATCCACAATATTTATTATTTTCTCATAACCATCACTTGTGTCCCTTGTCCCTCTGTCTTCCCTCTTAATCTGTGTCCTCAAGATGTTTATTAATGTCCACCCACTAGTTTTTGAAAGCGCTTTAGTTATCAAATTGTCTGCTAAGTAAATTTTCACTATTTTTTTTTATTATTTTGACTTACTTTGCTATTGCAGCATCTTTAAAAATAGCTAAGATGGAAACAACCTAGGTATCTATCAATGGATGAATGAATAAAGAATATAGATATATGGATATGCATTTAAATGCATACACATAGAGAGGAATATTGTGATAGAAGGATGGTCTGCCACTTTGACAATATTGCAACATTGATAGGCCTGGAAGGCCTTATGTTTAGTGAGATAAACCAAGCAGAGTAACACAAGCATTGCATGATATCATTTAAATGGAATCTTAAGACTGTCAAACACACAGAATCACAGAATCAGAGAGTATTATGGTATTAACTCAGAGGTGGGGAAATTGTAGAGATGGTGTTAAAGGGTACAAACCTGCAACAGAAAATGAGTAAGTTCTGGAGAACTAATATAGAGTATAGTGATTATAGTCAACAATACTGTATTATATACCTAAAAATTGCTTAAGGACTATCTAAAATGTTCTGACCACAAATAGGAAATAATTGTTGACATGATAGTGTTAACTAAGGCTACATTGATAATTATATTGCAATATATAAATGTATCAAAGAAATATGCTGTGCACCTTAAACTTATGTAATATGTCAATTTTATCCTAAAAAATAAATTATTAATTATTTAGATATTTGGTACAATTCAAAAGTGAAGTCATGTTGGCCTGGGTTTTCTTTGTGGGAAGTGATTCTAAACAAGAATCATTTTATTATCATTATTTCTAAACTTCATGTAATATATATTGCTTCAGCAACAGTACAAAAATAGTATAAAATAATAATAAGTATCAGGAAACATATGTATAACAAATATAAGGTGTATAGTATTTATAAATTGAATTCCTTACTACATAAAGAATTCCCATTCATAAACGAGAAACAGATAAGTCCCCCAAAAAAAGAATGAGAAAAATTAAGAAAAGAAAAAATCTAATAACTTCATATAATTTCTGGTTGAAATATTACATGCTTCCATATCTTAGCTATTGTAAATAGTGCTGCTATAAACATAGGCATGCAGGTGCCCTTTGGAATTACTGTTTCTGTGTCATTTGGGTAAATACCTAGGAGTGGAATTGCTGGATCATATAAAAGCTCTACTGGATCAAGAAGATGTGGTACATATACACAATGGAATATTACTCAGCAATCAAAAAAGATAAACAAATGCAGTTTGCAGCAACATGGATGGAGCTAGAAGGGATCATGCTCAGCGAAATAAGTCAGAAAGAAAAAGAAAAATACCGGATGGTCTCACTCATAGCAGGAATTTACAAAACCTAAATAAGAGACCAGGAAAAAGACTAATCAATACAAAGTAAAAATCAAAATCAACAAGCAACAATAAACCAGAGACACACTATGGGGGGGAGAGAGAGGGAGGGTCAGGAAAAGGAAGGTCTAGAGTCAAAATAAGGGGGGAGGTGCAATTGTATGGGGAATATAACTAAAATGAAAATGCATACATTGTGCAAAGATGAAAAAAGATGTAAGAATTATATAAAATAAAATATTAAAAAAAGAAATATTACATGCTAATACAAATTCATGAGGTTTATCTGCAATTGCATGTTAAAAAAAAAAAAAAAACACATTAAAAAGCAAAACAAGGGCCTCCCTGGTGGTGCAAGAGGTTAAGCACAGCGCTGTGAAGCTATCCGAAGCACAAGTTTGACCCCCAGCGGAGATACCCACATGGAGCAGCAGACCTCTCCTATCTCCTGTCTCGCCCGCTGCTCCCCTCAGCAGTGTATTTCAGTCCATCTGCCTGTTCTGGTGAATCCTCTCACCCCCAGCACCTGGTGAATCCTCTCACCCCACCAAACCTCTGGCCTGTACCCCAGTTCTTGTATGCATAAATAAATAAATCTTTAAAAACAAAAAAAAATTAAGCATATCATGTTTAGTCAAGATATTTTCCTTTTAACAATTTTTCTTAATGTTTCTTAGATTATTTTTGGCTTGAGAGCACTTCCCCTCCTTTCTAGTGTTCTTGTACACCTTTTCATTGAGGTGTCAGTTGTACACTGACAGATTTCCTTATTTGGATATCTTATCCTATAGCTCATCTTTCTTATTTTGTATGGGGAATATGTCAGTTAGGGTATATTAGTTGTAACACACATATCAAAAGCTGATAGTAGTATATATGTGAGTTTATTTTCACTTATGTACACTTCGAGTAGATGTTTCTTATTGATGTTTCTCAAAGCAGTGCTGATAGACATATCCAGGCCTCCTCCATCTTGGAGCGCTGCCATCTTCAACAGGAGACTTCCAAGTTCTCAGTGTTCATTACCATCAAGTAATGAAACTGGAAAGAGTCTGAGATGAACATATGGAAAATTTCATGGACAGAATTAGAAGTGATGCACGTCACTTCTGATCATCTTTAGTTGCCTAAAACTCGGTCATATACTCCATTCCCCACAACTCTATGGTAGGCAGTTAAATGTAGTGTAGCTCGCTATAAAAAAGAAAAATCGTTCTTGCTGAATACTCTGTCTCTGCCTCAGTATAAAGGAGAAATTATGCTCCCAAGGAAATGCATACAACAATATATATTAGTTTTTTTTTTTCTTTTGAGTGTTATGAATTTAAATTTATGCATTCTAGTACCCATCACATATTATAATTCATTTCAAAATCTAAAAGTTCAAATTAGTCATGCTTGATTTAAAGTTTTCAATTTGCTTTGCTGTAGTCTACCTCTGTTCTATAACAGACATAAACTTTTTTGAAAGCAACTTCATTTTACATATTCCCTCCTAAATTTTTTTCATTTCCATCAAAATCTTTTGCCTAATTCCTGATTTATCTTAATTTTTTTCTATTATCCAAAGTATAATTTTCTGTAGGCTCTATAAAAGAAGTTTAATATTTCCTGATAATATATGCCTTATCCAGATAATAATATAGGTATGTGTGTTTATGAAAGAATATGTAAGGGTAATTGATGGATGGTTTTATGGGTGATCAATAAAACTAGAGATGAATGAAGTGAGCAACTGGAAAATTACCTGTTAGTTGACAATATAGCTCTGAATCCTTGAATGTTACTTATTTTCAGGTTACCTTTATTGCTTTTATTGTTTGTCAAAGTAGTCTTGGACTGATGCCCAGTTGGGAATTATTTTGCTTATCTTGTTTTATAAGGTATAAGTCTGCCAACTTGCTTCACTGGACACAAAGAGAGTGCCACAGCTGATGTGTAGATTTTTTTTCAAAGATTTATGTATTTATTTGTTTGTTTGTTTGTTTATTTATGCATAGAAGAACTGGGGTGTAGGCCAGAGGTTCTGGGGGTGAGAAGATTCACCAGAAACAGAATGGGGAGCAGAAGAGGCAGATCTACTGAAAAACTCTTGACAGGAGCAGCGGGAGAGACAGGAGAGGTCTGCTGCGCCATGTGGGTTGCTCCCTGACTGGGGATCGAACTCAGGCCTTAGCTGTGATAGATCTGAGACTTAAAACCCTATGCCACCAGGGAAGCCCAGATATGTAGATTTTTAATTAATTTCCCCATTTTCAATATATAACTTACTCTCAATTTCTGAAGTGGCTTATATTCCTGCACCTGGACTATCTCACACTCTTTGACAAGCCTTTCATTGCATCCCAGACTTGCTGAATGTGGTTCCTCCACATAATGAGACTTTAAGAATTGTTTTGTTTTGTTTTGTTTTATAATACTTGTTTCTTTTTTTTTTTTTAAGATTTATTTATTTATTTATTTATACAAGCACTGGGTACAGTCAGAAGCACGGGAGGGTGAGAGAATTCACCAGAGCCAGAGCAGGGAGCAGAACAGGCAGAAGGACCAAAGTACACTGCTGAGGGGAGCAGCAGGTGGCAAGAGAGGTCTGAGGGCCATGTGAGACCTTCGCCAGTGGCCGGGGATCGAACTGGTGCTGCAGAGGCTGCAGGCAGCTTCGCAGCCCAGCGCCACCAGGGGAGGCCCTAAGAATTCTGTTTTTATACACTGACTTTAGCTCACTGGTATTACATGGTGCCGGGTGCCATATACTAATATTGATTCCTAAATGAGTTACCACTCTTCCACTTTTCTTTTTGCCTTCAAATGTTGAAATGCCATACCTTTCATTGCTTTTTTATTCATTTTTCTTGTCTTTAAGAATATAGCCTCTTTTATTGCTGAACTGAGAAAATATGTGTTCAATCTCCAGTCATTCATTTAATCCCTTGTAGGGTAAGTGAAAAATTATTAGGCTTTTTCACACCCCCGCCCCTGCCATTAGCATTAATGAAGGATCCCTGTGGCCCTATGTACATGCCTGATGGTGGGCACCTGGAGTAGAGTGTGGGCTTGCACAGGTGGGTGCACCTGGGCTGAGACCGGGCTTATAAGGGCAGAGTCACGGGGATGCCCGCTGAACAAGAAGAACGAGAACAACAGAAAGGAGAGCAAAGACCATGAGAGAACACCAGAGAGCCCCGAAAGAGTGAAGATTCGTAGGACCTGGGAGGCCTTCCAGCTTCCCCTCCCCCCCACCCCAGGCCTTGTGAAAAGCTCAATGAAAGCCTGAAAAGCCAGGTAGGGCTCCAGGACTCTCCTTCACCCATCTGCCAAGATCATAGAAAACCTGCACTGTGCCTTCCTGGCATTACACCCCTTCCTAATTACATTGTTAGGTTCAAAATCCTTTTTTTTTTTCCTGCCTATTTAACAGGAGTGAGCCTTTCTCAAAAACTAATTCTCTAAATATGTATAATTCTGTCGTGTTGCATTAATTTATCAAATTTGTCACCAGAGCCATGCTGTCTTGTTTATTGTAGTGTAATAGTAATTAATAAAGTCTATATATCTTCATATATTTAAGTTAGTCCTCTAGCCTTGCTCTACAATTTTGGAGGATGTTTTAGTTATTTTATGCTCTTTGTATTTCTATATTAATTTAAGAAATTTTCAGTTTTCATTTAGAAAAAATAAACAGTCCTGCCAGAATTTTTATCAGGATTGCCGGAACCTACCAAAAACTTGTGATAATAGTGAATCATTTGATCTGTGAACCTGTTAGGGGAAAAAGGCTGTCCCAAAGCTAATTCCATACAGGCTTTGTGGACTCCACCCCCACCCCAGTGTTAGGGGGAAAAGGCTGCCCCAAAGCAAATTCCATACAGGCTTTGTGGACTCCACCCCACCCCAGTGTTAGGGGAAAAGGCTGCCCCAAAGCAAATTCCATACAGGCTTTGTGGACTCCACCCCCACCCCAGGTCAAAGCCAAAGACACTGGGAACTCCAAATCCCATCACCACTAAAGGGAAGGTGGCTGGGACCTGAGGGTGGGGTTAAGCATGGAGTTCCCAGTGTCTTTGGCTTTGACCTGGGGTGGGGGTGGAGTCCACAAAGCCTGTATGGAATTAGTTTTGGGACAGCCTTTTTCCCCTAACAATTCCTGTATTTCTCTTTATTTAGTTAGATAGCCCTTCACTTCTCTCCTGTTTTACACTTTTCACTATAAATATCTTTTATATTTTTGGTCAGATTTATCTCTAAGTATTTCATATTTTTGCATCTATTTTAACTAGTATCTTTTTTAATTTTTTTTAAAGATTTATTTATTTATGCATACAGAGCTGGGGTACAGGCCAGAGATGTGAGGGGTGAGAGGATTCACCAGAGACAGAGTGGGGAACAGAACAGGCAGATTGACTGAAGTACACTGCTGAGGGGAGCAGTGGGTGAGACAGGAGAGGTCTGCTGTGCCATGTGGGTTGCTCCCTGGCGAGCCGGGGATCAAACTTGTGCTGCACAGGCAGCGGATTGCTTCATAGTGTGGTGCTTAACCCCTTGCGCCACCAGGGAGGACCCTAACTAGTATCTTTTAAAATATTGAGATGGAGATACTTTATTATACAGAAATAGAAAAACAAAAAGAGAATATGGAGAACTATGGGCATTTTTGTGGTAGGTGTAGGATGGTAACAACATCTAGAAGATGAAACTCTATTCCTCTAAATCACAGTCAACATTATAAATCAACATTAGCTCACCAACAAAAATTAAATCATAAAAATGATATTGCAAGGTGCAAATGTATAAAAGATGTTTAGGTTTTCTATTTCTAAATTATCCTCTAAGAAGTTTGTTACTATTTATTCTTCCATTATATGTAGGAAATCATGTGGTCTTTTTACTCTTTATCCACTCCCATTATTATTTGTATTTAAGAATTCAAACTCTAGAGTTAGACTGATCAGTTTAACTTACTCCTTTTAAAACTTCGGCACTTTTAAGACTTTGAGACTTCATAAATAACTAAGTTTAGTATTTATATATAAATAAATGAGCTTAGTAATATACCCACCTCAACAAAACTCAATAGCATTTTAAATTTTAATATTCCTTATAAATTGTAGAAGTGTATACAACTGTATGCACTTGTTGTATATTTTGTTCTTAAAGTAACAATTGTGTAGACCATTTTAGACACATTGAAATAGAAGAATATTACATATTTACTTCTGTGGTTGCAACATCCAACACCATTCATTTGTGTGCTTCAATATTTTGAATCTGTTGTCATTTGCCTTCTATCTCACTTGGTGATAGACTTATATTCCTATTCTTGGAATTTGTTCTGATGTGCTGTTAACTAGCTTGGAAAATGTTTGATTCATTTGGGTTTTGTTTTTAAGGTTTATTAGACCCATAACTAGTGTCAGTCTAGGATTATATTCCCCTAATAAGGCATTTAAGACCTTTCATTCCTATCCAATGTCCTATGAATCACAAGGTTTCACATTTATTTGAGGGCAGAAGCGCTAATTAGACCTGGGTGAGTACTGGGCACTGTTACTTCTAATCTTTTCTAGGTTTCCTGGTCTTTCAGGTCTGTCTGCTATTTAGGGAGCCACTAGTCTGCCCAGGTATCCTATTGCTTAGTCTAGAAATTAACCATAAGCTCAACATTTTTTGTTTTTTCAGATTTTCGGGATCACTGATCTCCATTTCCTAAGATATCTTGAAAGCCATTATTTCATAAATTTTGTTTTTGGTATTTGGGGCAATAGGTAAATGTATCCTTGTTTTCTATCTTGACAGTGTTGTTATTGCCGGAGCATAATTGCCTTAAGGAGGTAGTTAAAATGAAAATTTAATGATTTGAAAAAGAAGACATGTAATTAAAACTAAGATTACTTATTTTTTTAAATTTCCCTTACTAATAAATATTAACTTATAATTAAAAATATCTTATGAACTTGAATAGTTATTTCTAAATCATTTTCAAAACTAGGTTCTAGTGATTTTTACCATTTTTCAGGAAACATTTGCATAATTCTAAAGGCACATGTGACAATCAAAACACTGGAAGCCAGCTTAGTATTTGCTAAATGCACAGATTACTTTTTTAGAACACTGGATTTTCTCCAAATTGATTCCTAAATCTATACCACATTAATTTGCGAATGATTCACAGGCTTGAAGAATTTTAGGGCCTAGCTTTTAGCTTCAAGGCAAAACAAACACTTCACATTTTACTCTGTATAGCCATTTTGGTGACAGAAGGAAACTTGACACTCCGTGCATGTATGTGTTTTTCAATATTTGATATTTATTTTATTTCATATGGCATTTAAAATACAAATATGTCTTTTTTTTAGATTTATTTATTTATTTGTTTGTTTATTTATTTATTTATATAAGCACTGGGTACAGTCAGAAGCGCGGGAGGTGAGAGAATTCACCAGAGCCAGAGCAAGGGAACAGAACAGGCAGACTGACGAAGTGCACTGCTGAGGGGAGCAGAGGGCGGCAGGAGAGGTCTGCACGCCTTTTGTTTTCACAATGTATGCATTTTCACTTTGGTTATATTCCCCATACAATTCCCACCCCTCTTTTCTGGCCTTATCCCACTTCTCTCCCCCCCCCAGCTCCCACTAATGTGTCTCTGGTCTATAGTTGCTTGTTGACTTTGATTTTTACTTTATTGCAATTAGTCTTTTTCCTTTGAATGAAATATAATGACCACATGAAATTATTACCTTTTTTAAAGATTTATTTATTATTTATTTATTTATTTATTTATTTATTTATTTATACAAGCACTGGGTACAGTCAGAAGTGCGGGAGGGTGAGAGAATTCACCAGAGCCAGAGCGGGGAGCAGAGCAGGCAGAAGCACCGAAGTACACTGCTGAGGGAGCAGCGGGCAGCA
>NW_023605224.1:0-26469 GCF_014898055.3 Talpa occidentalis
GTCTTGGTGATTCTGAGAATATATACAACTCTTCTTTTCTGTGATTCCATAATAAATGATATAACTTTTATATCCAAGGCGCATAGAAGATTTATTCACAATAACCAAAATACAGAAACCACCCAAAGTCCATCAAACTGGTGAAAGAATGAGCAAATTGTGATATACCCACACAATGGAAAACTATTCCCTGGTAAAATGGGTAAAGTATTGAGGCATTCAGCAAATGGATGAATCAACAAATGAATGAACAAATGATGTGTTATGCTTAATGGAGAAGCAAGACTCAAAAGACCACATGATGTGTTATCTAATTTCTTTTAAATTCTAGAAAAGGAAAACTATAAGGACAGAAATCAAACGAGTGGTTGTGAAGGGCACTAGTGGTGTGAGGTACTGATTGAAAGGGGTCATGAGGAAAGGGTAATGGAAATGTTTTATATTATGATTATAGGAGATACATTTGTCAAAACTCATTGAATTCTCATAAAATTGAGAAATCTTAGGTATGTAAATTCCATGTCAAGAAACTGCCAAACCCCACTGCAGACCTCTAGTTACCATTGATTGAGTACCTCTATGTGCCAGGCATTTTACAGCAATTGTCCCCCTTCTTTTTAATATCTCTTCAGGGTTGGATTATCTACAGATAAGGAAACCTGAGCTCAGAGAGTTTTCAAGGAAAAACTCCTAAGCTCACATCTGGTGACTTCAGGACCCGGACCCTGGTGGCTTCTGGATCTCTGCCTTGGCCTCAACCCTCAGTCCTTTCTTGTAGTGTAATGAGCTCTAATAGTATTCCAGAGTCATACCTGGCTCCTGCCTTCTCTATCAGGAACTTTTCATTGTAAAACATATTGTTATTATGTGTTCCTTTGTTGAGCATGGAATCGGCCTTGGTCAGAACATACTTCTAAAGTGACTTCCTGGTGGGTGCAGGAAATCATCAATATGCACATCATCTTTTATTATTTTTAATTAAAAAAAAGGTTCTTCTGGAGCACACAGTGTGCAGGGGTATGGGCACGGAGGGAGAGTGGAGTTCCTACTTAGGAGGCCTGGGCAACATAGGCCACTTCCCTGATGTACTCAGGAGGCTGGTGTTATCTTCTCCATTTTTCAGATTAAGAATTAAAGCTCATAGGGGTTGAGCAACTTCTCTGAGGTCACACAGCTTGTCAGTAGCAGAGACCAGACTTGTCCTCTGTTCTTGTAACTCCCAATCACATGCCTTTTCCCTATTCCCTCAAGCAAGAAGGAGAGACCTGCCCTTCATAAGTGTACAGCGAAGGAGATGTAGCAACTGCTCACAGCCTTAAAGAACACTGAGAAATGGGTTGTAATTCTGTGGACTCTTTGTAAAGTGGCTCAGAGTAAAAGGAATCAGAGGAGAAATGAACCAATTTGGGGAGAAGCCGTCAGGGAAGACTTCAAAGAGGAGGTGAGGCTTGGGTAACCTTGGAGTTGGGTATAACTTTAGAGCAGGCAGATGTAGGGGAGTTAATTTGTGTCTCCACCCTTCGCTCCCTGAACCATGGGGAGACTTGAATGACCCTGGCCAGGGTGGCTAGAAAATTTCTCTAATATTCTTCTCCCTCTGGTTCCATTCAGAGGGCCCTTTTGGGAAGGTGAAGCAGTAGGAAGGGCATCAGCCACAGATGGGCACAAGAGAAGTACAAAGTGTCCTCAGGGTCTTCCAAATGGCCTGCCTCTCAGCATCGCCAAATTGGCTGGTAGATCTCCCTACTCAATCAGACAGACACCAGATCCTGCTGCCCCACTGGTTCCAGATGTGGCCTACGAGCTGCTTGATACTACTTGGGTACCCCCTAATCCTGACCCGCCCACCTGGGATTAAGCCACTCTTCTGGGTACCCTGGAGGCCTGTTGGCTCCAGCAGCTGGTGCAGGATTAATAACTGAGGCTCTCTCCGGAGTCCGGGATTCATCAGGGACTAGTCCTCCTGCTGCCTGCTATTATTGTGTTCTGATCAATTAGCGAGGAAGAAATGAGGTCAGAGAGAGCAGGTGTGGGCTTGGCTTTGTTTCCAGGGAAGGGCTAGCCAGGCTGGGGCTGGGGTAGGTGGCACCATTGAGGAGACAGTTCTCAGGGCTTTAGGCCGTGGGCAGTAGAGAGGAGAGTGGACAATAACAAGTACAGGGCTTTTAGCTTACAGGGCTTGGCCTCACTGTTGCCAAGAGATAAAAGCAGCATTTGGAAAACATTTGTGCTCGGGGCTGCACAGGGCACCGGGATGGGCCCATTAGCCACTTAATGTCCTGGATAATGACCCTCGGCTTCCGAGAATGTCAGCTGGAAACCCTGACTCTACCAACAGCATGGAAACAGGCCAGTATCCTTGGCCTCATGTTCAAGCCTGCCCCCAGCCAGCCAGCCAAACTCACTTGCTTCATCTACAACCGTCCTCGCATGTGACTCTGGCCCAGCAACCTGAGCATGACCTTGCTTTCTTAATTCTCTTCCTTGGCTTAAAATGTTGTCCATTTTGCCTTTTTCTGTTCCATCACTACCTAGTGAGATCCTCTTCATTTGGTGTAACATGTCCTAAGTAAGCTTTTTTTTACGAAGCCTGCCTTATGGCTCCTATGAGAAGTCATGTCTTGCCTCTGACCTCCAGGATGTCAATCATACTTTGCTTTGTATGAACAGAATCTTGACTTATTCTCATCTTTTTCCCTGCCAAGGAGCAGTGGAATCACTGAAGGCCATGATTTGTCCAGCTCTGGACTGCTGGCCGGAACTGTACTTGATTTGTTCAGAAAACCACCATGCTTTCTGGTCCATAGTGGGTCTGAGGAATTACTCATTAAATCTAATACCACCTGCAACACGCAGCCTATTTCTCTGTATTACTCTGAACAAGGGTGTGACTTCTTTCACACATTGATGATTTTGAACTTGTGGTTCCCTTTGGTTGAGTGCCCTTCCCTGCTTTTCTGTTTGGCAAGATCCAGCTCTAAGTCAGGATAATCTGTGCTCTCTCTATATCTTTTACACCTGATTTTGGTGGCATGATTTATATGGTGCTGTGCATAAGGTAGACTTTTTGCCCTCAAAAGACTCACAGCTTGGCAAGTAGGCAAACAGCAAAGTGCAGTCTTCAAATCTAGGTTTGAGTTTCAGACTCCAGGCTTTGGTGTAAAAATTCAAGTAGTCTAAAAGGGTAGGTAATGAAGAGCTTTCAGTTTTACATAATCAAAGCTGCTATTGTACTGTACCACTCTAGTGGATACCATTGCTGTTGTGGTCTAGGTCTGTGGTTCCACATGGGCTTACTTAGTGCACAGGCTTTACGACCATACTTGGCAAACCTGCTCCAACCCTTCAACTACAGTTGCACTGCCCAGAGGTATCCATCATTACATTTCTGGTGTTTGACTTCAGATACTTTGTAAGTGCCTCATAGCTGTGTGTGTAGTCAATTTGCACATCTTTCAAATCTTCTTTTCTTTTTTTTTTTGGTATTTTTAAAAATTTCAACTTTATTGAGGTATTTCTGACAAAATTGTAAGATATTTAAAATGTCCATTGTAGTGATTTTGATATACATGTAGATTGTAAAAAGATTAAGATTTCCCCACCTTGTTAATTAACTCCCTGTATCTATGTTCTTATGTACCTATTTATCTATCTATGATCTCTTTCTCTACCTACCTACCTAGATTGGTGAGAATATTTAAGTTCTATACTCTAATTAAATTTCAATTATGCACTGCAGTGTTATTGATTATAGACACCAAGTTATACATTAGGTCCTTAGATCTTATTCCTCTTATAGCTCAAAGTTTGCACTCTTAACCAATCTCTCCCTATTTCTCTCATACTCCAATTCTGGCAAACACCTTTATTTTGACTTTTTTTTAAAATCCCACATAATATTGATGCCATACAGTATTTGTTTTACTTTGGCTCATTTCTCTTAGCATAGCGCTGTCAAGGTACATTCATTTTGTTGCAAAAACTAGGATTTTTCTGATTACCTTCCACATATATGTATTCATCCACTAATGAATATATAGTTTTTTTTCCCTATCTTAGCTTACAAATAATGTTACAATGAACATGCATGTGCAAATGTCACTCAACATCCTGTTTTAATTTCTTTGGATGTACACCTAGAAGTGGGATAGATGGATCATATGGCAGTTCTATTTTCAACTGTTTGAGGAACCTTCATAGTGTTTTTCATAGTGACTGCACCAATTTACATTCCCACTAATAGTGTACAATGGCTTCTTTTTCTCCACATCTGCATTTTGCTTTCATAATTTATTTTGAGCATAATTTCTGATCAGAACATCTAGAACTACTCCATTATGAATTTTTAAAAATTGAATTAACATTGCATTATAATATAAGTTGCAGGTGTGCATCATTATAAATCAACATCTATATATGCTACTTAGGTTCATCACTAAAAGTGCAATTCTTCATCATACAATTGACCCCTTTTGCCCATTTTCCATTCCCCTAGCCCCTTCCCTTCTGGTAGCCACTAATTTGTCATCTAGTATAATAGTTTAATTTTGTTTTATTTAGTTCATCAATTTTTTAATGTATTATATATGAAATCACACAGTGTTTGTCTTACTCCATTTGACTTATTTCACTAACCATAGATCCATCCGTGTTATTGAGAATGACAGAATTTCATCTTGTTTTGGTAGCTGAATAGATATACACATCACGTATAGCTACTGTGTCTTCTTTATCCACTCATCTGTTGATGGGCACTTGGGTTGTTTCCAGTTCTTGGCTATTGTAAATAATGCTGAACGTAGGAGTATATATATCTCTTTGAATCTGTGTTTTTGCTTTCTTCAGGTATATGCCCAAAAGTGGGATAACTAGATCATATGGAATTTCTATATTTAATTTTTTGAGGAAACTCCATACCGTTTTCTATAATGCTTGTACCAATTTCATTTTCATCAACAGGGTACAAGTTTTCCCCTCTTTCCACATCTTCTCCAACATTTGTTAGTTCTTGTCTTTCAGATAATAGCTATTCTCACTGGTGTGAAGTGAAATGTCTCTTTGTTTTGATTTGCATTTTCCTAACAATAAGGGATAATGAACATCATTTCATTTGCCTAATGGCCATCTGTATGTGTTCTTTGGAGCAATGTCTATTCAGATCCTATAGCCCATTTTTTAATTGAGTTTTTTGTTGTTGTGATCACATTTTAAAATATTTGTATCATATTGTGATTTGAAAAGATACTTGATATGATTTGAATCTTCATAAGTATATTGATATTTCTTTTTGTGTCCCACCATATGGTCTATCTTTGAGAATATTCCATACATAAGCATTTGTTCATGGTTGTTTTTTTGGGGGGGGAGGGGGAGGAGTTAGAATGCCCTGTAAGGGTCTATTAAGTCCATCTCATTTAATTTGTCATTTAAGGGCATTGTTTCCTTGATGATTTTCTGTTTGGATTATCTATTTTGTAAGTGGGGTGTTAAGTTGCTTACTATTACTGTTTTGTTGTCAATATCTCTATTTAGATATGTTACTATTTTAATACATATGTTTGGTGTGTATATATTACTAAGAGTTATGTCTACTTGTTATATTTATCCCTTTTTTATTATATAGCATCCATTTTTATCTCTTACCTTATTCGACTGGAAGTCTATTTTACATAAGTATGGTGGTTCCTACCTTTTAAAATATTCCATTGACTTGGAGTACCATTTCCCGTCCCCTCATTTTAAGTCTATGGTTGTCTTTATCATTAAGTGAGTCTCCTACAGGCCAGAGGAGAGTGGAATAACATTCAAAAAAATTCAAATATGAAAATTACCAGCCAAGAATAGTCTATCCCTCAAAACTCTCTTTCATATATGAGGGAGAAATAAAGGCTTTCCCAGAAAAACAAAAGCTGAAGAAGTTCACCACTAGCCCTTCTTTATAAGAAATCTTGAAAGGAGTTCTTCCATCTAAATTGAAAAAAAGAAAGTTCACAACAAATGGAACAAGATAGTAAGTAGATAGACAGAATCAGAAAACAAAAGGTGAAGTGGCAATAGTAAGTCCTCATATATTAATAATCCTAAATGCAAATGGACCAAACTCACCAATCAAAAGGCACAGAGTGGCTGGATGGATTAAATAACAAAACCCAACTACATATATCACCCACAAGAGATTCCGCTATTTTTAATAAAAGCATAATACATACGCGTGTGCTAAAATTTAATCACCTATCAATAGACATCAATGAAACACTTAGGTTGTTTACAATTTATTTTAACTCTACATAATACTGCAGCAATTATCTTCATAGGTGTATCTTTAAACTCTGTGAGTTTGTCTGTGGAACAAATTCCTAGAAGTTAAATAGCTGAGTCAAACAGAATGTATATGTGTTTCAGATGTTGATGACATTACCACATTTCCCTTCAAAGACTGGGTGGATCTTCTAAGATGAGAAGGAAGAAGGAAGATAAAGGCAGGGGCATAAAGGACAGTATGAACAGAGGCATAGGGACTTGATAAAACACAGGCTATTTGGAAGAACTGAGTCATATTGTGTGAGTGGGTTGAAAAGCAAACATCACTGCATGTTAAGTGACCAGGCTAACAGCTGAGAGGCAGTGACCAAGTCAGTCAGGGCACTGTGGTCAGTCTAAATCACAGGCTTGACAAACTGTGGCTAGCAAGCCAAATCTGGCTCACTGCCTGGTTTTGTAAATAGAATTTTATTGAAACATGCCACACCCATTTGTTGTTGTCAGTGGCTGCTTTTGCTACAGGGATTCAGTGATTGCAACAAAGTACTTACAGCACATAGACCCTAAAATATTTATCCCCTGGACTTTTGTAGAAAATATTTGCTGATCTAAGCAGATAGATTAGTCTGAAATTTGTGGCAAGCATTGGAGAATTTCATAGGGACATGGATGGATTTGCATTTTAGGAAGATCATTCTATTGCTATGTAGAGTGGATTAGGGCAGAGGTAAAGGAGAGGGAGATGAAAGCAGAAAGGAGGTTGGTGCATTCATCCAGGTGAGAGACAGTGGGGCCCAGAATATGGCAGAGGCACAGTGAATGGAGCTGGATGTGCTTCAAAGTGCTTGAAGAATGGGTGGGTGTCTTGAGTGGCAAAAGTAGAGAAGTCAAGGATGTCTGGGAAGATGATATGTTCTGGTATTGATCTGTGTGACAGATGAGTCAGGCACTCCACAGCCTCTGACTCTTCTGGTGACTGGTTCTAGTGCTTAGGGTGTGGCTGCCCCTGACCCAAGGAATCTGATCTCTCTTGACTTGAAGGACCAACCTCCTCTAACCTTCAAACTGGCAACAACAAAAGAAGACCCAGGGAGACCCAATTTTTATTTTTCATCACAGCACAAGTTCAGCTTTGATTTTATATCTAACCCGTCTCACTTTTCTGTCCACTTAAGAATTCATCATCAAGATGATGCAAATGATCCATGAAATAGTGGGGAACTTGGGCTCATGGGATGCAATAGGCTGCTATTTTGTTTTCACCCAATTCCATAAAAATAATCTTATGATCACTTTCCACAAGAGAATACTTTCTTCCCTCTTTGAGCTGGTGGGGTTATCCTATCCAAATCAGAAGGATTAGTTATAAAGAGCAGGTGAAGTGCTGGGAACAATGATCCACTAAAATTTAAAAGAGTAGTACCAGTCTCAAAATCACTGTTGTCTGGTCTTAAGGAGTATGTCCTAATGACAGTCCTAGACAGACTCTACATTTTCTGTTGTCCAGAAGAAGGCAGGAAATAAAAGTTCAGAGAGGCCTGTGTTAGTAATTGCTCTGGCTTTTACAATAGAGCAGTCTGAGATAGTCTCTGACGTTTCAAGACTGACATGATCTACAGTGAAGCAGAGAAAAGAGCAGGGAGGGGAAGGGAGAACAGAAGCCAGAGAGAATAAAGGGAAAGTGATTAAGAATGGAGATGGAGAAGAGGAAATTGAGTAAGTTCCTGTACATTAGTAGATACAGGTAAGCTATTTACTGCATCAGAAACTCCACACCCATGACTCATTTTTGCCTGGTAATAACTCTGAGGATCACCAACACTTTATATGTGGGGAAACAGGTTTAGGGAACACGAGTGACTTGCAGAACATGTCCCAGAGAATAAATAGCAGATATGGGACTTGAATCCAGTACTATCTGACTCTCATGTTTGTGCTCTTTTACATTCTGCAGGGCCAAGAGTGATAATGGGCTGACTAGAGAGGGCAGAGGGAAGAGAATTCAGGAAGGCAGGGCTGGAGGAGTTTCACAAAATCCAAGATGCTTGCCAAACCCCACCACTCATGCCTGAGCAGCTGGCTGATTTTTCATAAAATAAAAGAAGTCCCTGAATTGAGAAATATGTGTGTCTCCTAGATTGGATTGTGCAGTGAACAGTAGCCAGAGCGAGCAGTAATCCATCACGGCCTGGTGTTGGCGGGTGCTGCCAGCCGGAGCCCTGGTGGAACTGTCTTGAAGGTGACCTTGTGGGAAAAGCCAGGGTCCAACCTCCAGCTGCCTCCTGGGAATCTGCTTGTGGGGTGAAGAGAGTGGAGTGACAATCTCCCTCCTCCCTACTGGTGAGCTGTTTTCCTCCATTTTATTTTCAGCCATTTACATACTGAACCTGTAGTGGTCTGGCCAGGTCCCAGGAACTGAAGATGGGGCTGATCCTGGAGAGATGGGTTGAATCAGCAAGATGCAAGATTTTACACTGAGACTCAACTTACTGGCCCTTGTGACCCCAAACCTAACCTTTTTCTGGCTGTTGAGGGTCCTGGTGTTGATCTTTACCAGGATGAGCTGAGATGTGCTGTCTCAGGGGTGGGATATCTCCTCCCCCAGGGAAAGTCAAGGGTTAAGGATTCTGGCTCTGTAGTCAGTCAGACCTAAGTTTAAGTCTTGAACTTGGCTTGGCTACCAATTTACTATTTGTGTGACTTGGGCAAGTTATTTACCCCCTAGCCTTAGTTTCCTCATCTGTAAAATGGGGATTCTCAGTGCATTTGGAGGAGTATGATCATGCAGGAAAAGTAATTAGTTAATGCCCACTCCAGTGTAAGAGTCATGACAAAATGATAGTTATTACAACTATCTTCTTTATTCCTTAGGGCCACCATATTGGATAGGGATAATTTATTCTGTTTTACAGAGTCAGAGAGGTATCCCTCTGTGCTTTTGTGGGTTTAAAAAGGACAGGGAACAAAACATTGGTTGCTCTCTGTAATCAATATAAGTTTTGATATCTTATGATCTCCTGCAATGTTATTGAACTATCTGACCTCCTTACTTCTTGATTGTTATAAACTGAGTATTCACCGTGCTCCAGGTACTGCATTAAGCTCTTTGCAAACATCCGGGTATCAGTAGCTGCTGTAACAAACAAACCCATGAAAGCATAATGGTTCAAACACTGTAGAAGCTTATTTCATCCTCTGGTAAAGTCCAAATTGGTTCTTTCTGATTGATGAGAAGTTCTCCAAGTGGTGAGTCAGAGACCCAGGTTCCTTACACATAGTGTGTCTGTCAAGTTCAATATGTGGCTCTAGAAGCATGATCTCATCTGCACTCAGAGCAGAGGGGGAATGAGCTTGGAGGTTTCATGGGGTAGGTCAAGACGTGGTACACATAGTGCTCTTCACATTCCATTGGCCAGAATAGTCAAATGACATCTCCTAATGACAGTGAGACAGGGAAGTGCCTTGTGCCCAGGCAGAGGACTTGGGTTTAGTAAAGAGCTAGCCAGTCTGCTCTATCACACATCTTTGTTCTCGTTTGTTCTTATAATGAGAGAGGGAGAGAGGGGGTGAGAGAGAAAGAGAGAGAGGAGAAAAAGGACTATTTCTTCTGTCTTCATTTGCCACAAACACAAGTTCCTTTCCAACATTCAAACATCTACCTGATCATTCTTTGCAACCATTTATAAGGTAGGTTCTGTAAAAATCCCATTTTGCAGATAAGAAACTGAGACACAAAGAGGTTTTATAATTTGTCCAAGTTCATCCAGTTCTGACTCCAGCCAGTGTGGGTCCAGAATGTGTGCGTGGACACTGTTATTACTGCATAGTATTGTGGGTCAGGCTCAGAGTTAAGTGCTCCATGTGAGTGAACTATAAACTTACAAGGTAGAGATTTTTCTCATTGTCTCCACTTTGCATATGAGGAACTCAAGGCTCAGAAGGGTTAAGTAACCTGCCCAAGGTCACTCAGCTAGACTGAATGAGACCAAAGCCTAAACTCTTAACCACTAAACTCTGAGAACAATAGGATATGGAGACATAATTGTATTTTTATTTACCAGTAGGAAGCATAGGGACATTTTCCAGGATGAGAGAGTAGATGGTTAGTGTGTCATTTCAGGTGATCTGAGTATATTTCAGAGGGAGGACAAGCACAGAGGATGCGCAAGGGCCTCTCCTTTTGCTGTGACAAGGAATCCCGGGTTCTTCTGAGTCTCATTTGCATTTTTTTTGTACCAGAGCCTGTATGACCTTGCAGAAAACCTGTGCATATTTGCCTCTGCAAATCCAGGTTTAAATCCCAGCTTTGCCCTTTATTCTCTGTGTGGTCTTGAATAAAGCTGAACCTCTTTGAGTCTCAGTTTCTTATGACTAAAATGGCAGCCACAGTGTCTGCATCACAGAGTGTGTGTGCGTGTGTATGCTTACAGCATCCTTCACGGAGTCCGACGCACGGTTGGTGATTAATAAATCATTGCTCTGGATGCATGCTAGCTGAGGGATTGGGAATCTGATTTGTAACTACAGAGTTTGTTGCAAGAGCAGAGGTGCTATCCTCAGGTGAGGTGCAAAACAGTCCTTGTAACGATGAGGACACAGAGGCCGTGGGACAGGCTACTAACTTCCCCACGGTCACACAGTTAGCGGCAGCAGCAGGACTCCCGGCCCAGACAGTTTTTCCATGGCTCAGGGTCAAGCGGCAGCTTCTGACCCCACGCTTTGTAGCTCTTCTCTGACAGCTGCATGGCCATCAAGGCACCTCTGAGAAACACTGGCCCACAGAACCCCTTGTTGAAAGATAAACAGTGATTGAATCTTCTGTAGTGAGTTGGCGCTCTTTCTCCCTTTTGTTTTCAAGGCCTGAGGGTTAACATGAGGGACTAGAAAGGTAGCCATGGCCTGGGTGCTCTCTTGTGAGGACCCACAAAAACCTTCCCCTGCTTGTTAGCTGAATGCTTGAGGATTATCTCCCCATGTTCTTTTTAGGTCTTGACTTTCAGTTCTTGAACATTCTCAGTGGCCTTGGGAGCTCTGTTCTTTGGAAAGTAACCTTCCAAGGGGCTCAGGTCTGACAACATGGAAAATGTGTTCCTTTCCTGGGAACCTGGCTTGAGGCAGGCGCTAAAGGCTTTAGTTTTCAGGTTCCAGGCTATAGGCAGGGGAGGGCTTGATAGCTGTGCTCAGTTATGGAGCCCACACTGAGTGCTCCAGGGCTGAGTCAAGGTGGGGCCTGCCTGTTTGGAGGTCACAGCCCAGATGAGGAGATAGGCATGTACATAGACAGTGATGCTCAGTGTGATGACAGAGGTGGGAGTTGTACACCCTTTGGAGGTCCAGCGTCAGGGAGGATTCTTTGTAGGACATTGTGTTCCTTTCCTGGACCCTATCTTCAAGGCAGGATACAACTAGTGGGGAGAGGTGGACATAAATAAGATGAAAACATATGTAGTACAGATGGTGGTCAGTGCTCTGGAAGCTAATTAAACAAAGGGGGCCATACGGGGCTACAAGTATAAATGGGGAGGATATCCCTGATATGGTACTTTTGAACAAAAATTTGAAGGAGGTGAGTAAGGTGGTCATCTGGGGAAGGACTGTACTAAGAAGAGGAAATAGAAAATACAAAGGCCCTATGGTGAGAGTGTGCCTGGCATGTGGGAGGAATATAGGAGACACAAAAAAATGTGTTCAGTATCATTATTTATAATTACTGTCCAGTTGTTGGCATCTACCCTTCCCTGTATTGCAATGACTTTTATTGGGGTGATCTTGGATAAGCCCCCTAATCTCTCTGCTTCAATTTCTTCATCAGTAAAATGAGGGTAACAATTTTATCTACTTTTTGGTTGGGTCAGAGGAGGTGGTATATACAGAGTATTTGTACAATGTCTGCACAGCGTTTGCTGCAACATTACCATCATTATTTTTGTCATCATCATCATCATCTCTCCTCTTTAAACTCTGAGGACAACGGCTGTGTGTGGTTCTTTCCTGCAGCCTAGGACCGGTCAGGGCAAGGCTCACAGTGTGGAACCTGCAAGGGAAATTTTGGGATTAAACAAATGAAAATCTAAGTGGCAGGACACGGAAGGAGCCAGCTCCCTGCTTGCCCCCCTCCCTCCAGCTCCCCAGGCCCCACAGAGTCAGCCAGAGCCTGGCTGGCTGGGGTTTGAAGCAGGCCCCTCCTCAATGTCAGTGCGAGCAGAGCCCCGGGCCTGACAATCTATTTGTTATTAGGGTAATAAATAAACAAGTTGCTTGTCAGCACCGGGACTGGCACGAGCGCCTTAGAAGATAAATGCTGCCTCTGAAATAGACAAATATTTACCATCCTCCAGACGAAGTTGTCAGCCCTGCTAAAGGCCTCCAGGGCTTAGAATTAAAGTGAACGTTAAGATTTTTTTACCCTAATGGAAATATCTCAGTGTACTTCTTCATAACAAAAACTGAAATTGCCTGACCTTGAGCACCTACTGTGTGCTGGGCTTTTCCCTCAGGCTTACCACAACCCTTTGGGGGAGGGGTTGTGATCATCCTGTTACAGATGAGGAAACTGAGACAGGAATGAGGAAAGTGACTTGCTAATAGCAACACAGCTTGCTGTAGTGGTGCTGGGATTTGAACTTGACCCTCAACTCAGGGTGTGGGTTGGAGTTTGGAACCCTAGCTCAATGGGAGAAGTGAAAGGCAAGCAGACATGCTCCTCTCCCCTGACAACCCTGGGGTCACTTTTGCTTCATGGAATAGACAAATGGGGCTATGAGGGTCTGTGCACCTGAGTGAGGTGGTCACAGGAGGATGGAGGAAATTTTTTAAATTTAATTATAAGACTCCAGAGTGTCAGAGCTGGAAGAGGCCTTAGAGTTTCTTGCACAGTTGAAGAGCAAGGTCTGGCCCAACCTTAATATATCAGGTTGGACTCTGCACACAGGAATCAAGTGATGTGGCACCCACTTGAAAGGTAAGGAAACTAAGGCTTGGAAGACTAGTGACTTGCCCAAGACTTTCTGGCCATGGAAGAGCAACCCCAAGGTTCTAAGGTGGAGCATCTCCAGATTGTGCAGGTAGAGAGTAAGGCACCTTCCTGCCAGGCTGCCAAGGCTCAATCCCAGCCATTGCCATGTGACCTTGGCAAGTCACATAGCTATGGTTCTGTTTCCACATCTCTAAAATGGACAAAAGAATAACTTATCTTGTAGGGTTGTTAGGAGGATGAAAAGGTATATAAAAAGTGCTTAGACTGTGCCTGACACATAGCAAAGTATTAGCAGTTACTATATATCATAGTGGTTATTATGAATATTAGTAATTATAATCATAATTGAATTGTTTGTGGGTCAATCATTCGTTGAACAAAATTGACAAGTGTCTGAAGTGGATGTGTTAGTAACCATCCACGTGCCCCCAGCATTTACCATTCCTGGGCATGAAGGGCAAGACAGAAGAACCAGGGTGTTCACATCCCACCTCCCCAGAGCAACTCTTAGCCAGTGAGTGATGGAGCTGATGGATATATACCCCAGTTCTTGCACCCCTCAGGTGGGATAATCTGTGGCAATAGTTGTGGACTGGCTCCCACAATTAGGTGCTACTTACTCATATTGGCTACTTACTCAAAAAAGCACCCTTTATTGGAGCCTTCTCTTCCCTGTCTCATCCCCTAATGTTCTTTCCAGTGTTTCCTGAGGTGATTTTCCAAGTATACTACCTGTACTTAAATCCTTGTTTCAGAATCTGCTTCTGGGGAAACCGAAAGTAAGACAGTTTCCAGCATGGATCAGATCTTATGCTTGAGAAATGTGGGTGGGGAGATGGCAAGGTAGTTTCTGCAGAGGGAACAGCACCTGCAAAGGCACAGGATGTCATCAAACTGCTGGGCAAAGGATGAGGGGAGCAGTGTGATTGGGGCAAAGGGTTTGCCACCTCACAGTTTGACCTGAACTTGACCATGATGTGGATGGGATTAGGAAAGACTCATCAGATGGCCATGAGGAAGACTCAGCCCACACAATAGTCTCAATTTAATAATTGAGGATCTCTTTGCAAAGGGTGGAGTATCCCATATGCATTTTTTACTGGAAGTGCCCAAATGTGTTCATCAGCTTACTAATGATTTTAATTAGATGACTTCACTAGAAAACACCAGAAATTGTTGACGAACCCTGTAGCACCTCAAAGTTGTGAAGGCATCTGGTGCAGATGGGAAGCCAATATCAGTCCTGAAATGACCTCTGCTCCTGAAGGAACAAAGCTGTTTCCTTCCTCACATACCTCCTCCAGGAAGTGCCCCTTCTACAACACACTCCTCCTCTTCTCAATGCCTCTGCATTCTTTTTGGTGTTCTCTCTATTATCCCATTCAGCAAATAGCCCTTAGCTTGTACTCAAGGAGGACTCTGTGCCAGGTCCTGGGGAGCCAGGTTTTTGCCTCAAAGAATCTGTCATGCTGGACAAGGAGACAGGCATGTAAATTGACAGTGGTTCATATGGTAAGGAAGGTGTCACAACAGGAAGTTATAGGGAGAGATTAGTTAAATCTAGGCAAGAGTTCATGGAAAGCATCTTAGAGCTAATGATATCCAGGTAGGATTTTGAGGATGCAGGAGAAATTGGGCACTGCTCTTACTCCACCAGGTATGTACTTTCCAGGCTCTGCCAAACTTTCAGTTTATTACCATAGCTCATAACCCTGCACAGTCAGATACACTCAGAATCCACCCCCAATCTCAGCCACACCTTGAGTCTTACCCTGGCCTCTTGGGGAGCAGGGAGTAGTTTGAGCACTAGACTCACCCCATGTTCACCTTTGAATTCCTGAGGTGGAGCTCCCATCTATACTTTTTGAACCTTGAGGCTCCTTTTGTTCCCCCAGTGATACCCTTATATTTCAACTCTCTCTAATGCAATTGGAACATCCACCTTAGTCTTCCATCCTGGATGGGGGCAGCCTTTATTTCCTCTTCTGTTTGAGATGCTTTTCTTGAACATCATACCCAAATTTCCTGTTATCACTTCTCCCAAGGTTGTAAGAGCTTCACTGTAGAAAGACTCCTGCTATCCCAGGATTCCAAGGTGAATATACAGATTAAGTTTCCATAGTAACACTCACTGGGCTTCTAGTGGCAGGTGGCATAATTTAGGGGTGGAGCATACAGGCTTTACACTTGGATAGGTGTTTGAATCTGGATCTGCCTTTTCTTCAACCCATGATCTTAGACAAGTTACTAACCTTTCTGAACTTCAGTCTCCTCTTGCGTAAAAATGGAGACATAATAGTCTAATTCATAATAATAAGAAATAACTTACATAAAAGGACAGCCAGGCAGGCAAAGAGGTGACCTCGTGCCTCCTATCAACATCCAGATTGTTATCTTTCTCTGGCTTAAAACCACCCCTGCAAAACTGAGACATCTTATTTTACCCGTTTTGTTTCTTTGTCATCTTTCCCCTCTAGAGTATGAGATCTCTGATAGATTTCAAATCCATCACCTGATTTATTTTACCTTCACAATCTGAGATGGGCACAGAGGTGGAATCAAGGAATCAAGATAATAAAACCAGGCAGTGTCTGGACAGGTCCCTGGACTTGGGTCAAACCTGGGTCTACTGAGCCCATGCTGCTGTTCCGATAACTTGATTTGTTACAGCCTGAGCAATGCTGGAACATTCCGATAGAACATACTAAAGCTACTGAATATTTCAATCACTAACCTGGTTCTGATCTTAAATTCTTCCCACTACCAAATATGTATTTTGTGATAACTCAGAATTTGCAAGTTGGCCTGAAATTTACCTTTGCATTTTCCATGAAAAGTCTTAGCAAAGGTAAATACTTTTGAAGAAAAAATTGCCATGAGGGTGTTTAATGGATGCTAAATATATTGACAAGATGTGCCTATGGCAAAGATTCATATTCACTCACAGAAACGAGTTGTTCTCAGCAAGGGCTTGGGCGGGCAGTAGAACGTGCCACTTGTGGATATGTGAGGCAGAACATCTTTCCTTATTTTCATCCTATAATTCCTATAATTTTTCTTTGTCAGATTCTTAGCCCTTCCCTTACAGTCAGCCACACTGACTTTATTTTTGTCTGTGTGTTTTTACAATGGGACAGCCCTCTGCCCTTGCCAGCTGCCGTGCCACTACTCATGTTGAAGATGAGGGCAAAGTGGCAAAGGGGAAGTGTTCTGGAGTCCAGTTAGAGGTCCCCCCCCGCCACTGACTCTGTGTGTCTGTGATCATTAACCTCTCTGATCATTTAAATGGCATTTACATCTTTACTTTGGACCAACTTACTTTTATAAATAGAGGTGCTTATTTATTTGTTTCTGGTTTCTTTGTTTATCATGCACTTACAGTCAGAAGCTTGAGAGAATTCACCAGAGCAGAGCCAGAGCAGGCAGAAGGATCGAAGGACACTGCTGAGGGGAGCAGCTGTCTGCGCGCCATGTACCTCCTCCAGCAGCATCGAACCGGCGCCGCAGAGGCAGCTTCGCAACCCAGCGCTCAACCGCTGCGCCATAGGCCTCCAACTTACTTTTATAACCTCAACTCCACTTACAGTTTACATATCCCCAAATTCTCCAGCCAAATAGGCTCACTTCCCTTTCTAGGAACACACTCCTTACTTTCTTACTTTCCTGCTTCCTCTTCACTAGGAATGACCTTCCTTTCTTTGCCATTAAAATCCCAAGAATCTTTTAAGACTTAGATGAGAGGCTCTTTTCTCCAAAAGCTTTCCTCCCAGTCGACTGTGAGCATTCCCTACCATCTCTTTGGGGACTTTTAATTACATTCTGTCTGGCATTAAAGTTCTTATAGACATGTTTTTTCCCCTATTACTAGATTATAAACTCCTGAAAGATAATGCCAGTATCTTATGTATCCTTGTAAATCCACACTGTAGACTTGGGGTATACAGCTCTAAGTGGGGGAGCTAGAATTCATACAAAGGGGTTCAGACTGCTTCTGCATCCCAATGGGATCAATGAAAGAACTTCAGTTTCCCAGGCTTTTGAATGCAGATAATATTCTGTGTTTGTGTTACCCGTAAAGATGAATCATAAACTCTGAAGTTTTGTCAGTCTCAGGAGGTTATGGGATGGCTATGATTTTTTTTTCGTGAATAGGCTGGAAATTCAGCACGAATTCAATAGCAGATCTGTGAGATTTACCATGAAGTCCAAGACTGGATCTTGGGTCAGCCAGATCTTGGGTCAACCATTCCTCATTCCTGGGCTCTGGAGCTGCATGGGGCTCTGAGGCTATGTGGAGTTAGGAGTTGGTTCCAAGTTACCTTTATTACACCTGAACACACACTCCCCAATCTCTTCACCATCTAGTATGTAGTTAAAAAATATTGATTGACTGCACCCCACTATGGGTCATGCATTTATCTAGACCCTGGAAATACAAAGATTAACCACACACTGTTTTTGTCCTCCAAGGGGAGGCGAACATGTGAACAGAAAATGAAAAAGCAAAGAAACAAGTCATGGTATCAGGCATTGTAGGGGTCATCGTGACCTGAGCATGGAGACTGGCAGGTCTGAAAAATCACTCTCCCTGACTCTTGCTCTCTCTAGGTATTAACTCTTGTGAGATCTTAGATCACGTTTACTCTCTGACCTTGATTTCCCTTCTCAACACATTAAGGCATCTGGGCTCAGTGGTTCCCAAGATCTTACCAGCTCTGTACTCATGCTGCTGGGCATCATAAAAGTCCTCACTATACCCTCTATGTTTCTCAAGAGGGAGGAAGCTTGCCCATTGCTCCAGAGACCAACAGGCAGAAACTCTAGTGTTGGGGAGGTTGACACTGGGATTTCAGAGAGGTTCCAGGCATTCCGTTGGTATTTTAGTCAGTTCTAGACATGGCCAGATTTGCTCTGGGCACATTACCTGTCTTCCTGATAAGTCATGGGGGAGACTGTGAGCAGTGTGCCAGGACCTGGGAGTGCAATGGTGAACAAAAAGAAACCATTCTGAATCTTATGGAGGTCACACTCTAGTTGGGGAGCAAGTATTAATAAAACAATCAAACAAATGAATGTATAATTGCATCCCAAGATAAATACTTGAAAGCAAGAATGTGGTCCTAGGAGAGCAACTATAATAAAGATTGAAAAATGGCAAAGTATTTGTCAGTTTGAAGTCATCATCAAGAGCTGTTCTGTCAGTGTGATGGGTTCAGAAGCCACATGGGAGCAGACTAAGGAGCAAGTTGGAAGTGAAAAAGTGAAGGTGGTATAGATGCTTGATCAATGAACACTGAAAGGACTGCAAGGAGCTTTAGAGGTCTTTCATGGCAGAAACTCTAAAAACAGACCTTCTCTCCTCAGAGCCTAAAGATTCAGGGCCATGGCCAGCACCCAAATAGCCTAGAGCCTTAGTCAATGAGATCAGCACTACCTTAATAGTAGCTTTTCTCATCAGATATCAACTGAACCTATAGGAATCAGGTGCTATGAGAGATTCTGGGGACAAGGAACTAGAAAGCTTCCCTTAAGAGACCCACTGTCTGGAGCAGAGACGACATGGTAAAGATAATCACAATGGAGTGTGAGGTGAGTTGTGAGACTAGGAGGAGGGCCAGCCTATGCTGAATCTTGAAGGGAGCAGGTGACAGTGAGGCGCCACTAGGTGGTTTTAAGCAGGGATGTGACAAGGCCATGTGCTTGTTTTAGAAATATCCCTCTGGTGCAATGTGAGAATAAAGAAGGTGAGAGAAGAGACAAGAGGCTGACTCAGGAAACTGAATGAGAGGAAGGAGTCCCTAAGCATATCCTAGAATGTATAACAGATTTTCATCTTGCTTGCAAGTGCAGATGGAAACATTCTGGGTTTTGCATGTTTTCTTTTGGCACTGGAAAGTTTCACCATTTGACCAACTGAAGCTGACACTGAGAAAATTGTGTTACCTCTGGGCTGGAGGAAAATGAAATGTGGAGAAAGAGGGAGAGGGGAGAATCTGATTTGTTGAATAGTCATTAATCCTATACATGCTAGGTGCTTTTCACATATTGCAAATACCCCCAACAACCTATGAAGTAATGAGGTTCCCAGTTTTCATGAGGAGAAACAGAGCATCAAAGAGGTTAATTCACTCTGGCTTGTGCCACACAAAATAAAAAGAAAAACCAGGACCCGAACCCAGGTCTCTATAGCTCCAAACTCCTCACATTCCTCCCATGTATATGCTGTTTTGGTGGAGAGGGAGACACAGAAAAACGGCTCATGGATCCTAACTCCTGCAGCCTCCTGTTCACACATGAAGGAACAGTCATAGTAGGCATTCCTTTCTCAGCTCCTAAATTCAGAAGTTTCAGAAGCCCACAAATGGACTCAGGATCTGTGACATGGTCCCTCCTTTGCTTTCTCCTTACCACTTCATAGTACTCAGCCTTGCAGAAAAGAATGCTTCAATGTTGTGCAATGAGAAGACGAGGGGTTTCACATTGGTGCCAATTACATGCGTTGACACCCCTGAGGTGCCCTTGGCCCCAAGTTTTGGAGGCTGCGCCATTCTCCCTGGGCCTTTTGCAGTGGCTGTGGCAGCGTCTGCCGCAGAGCCTGAGGAAGCTTTATGGAGATGGTCACACTCCAGTGCCCAGCCTACTTGTTGGAACTTTCCAGAAATATTGCACTGCAGACATTTTCCACGCCGTTATGCTAATGGAATCAGGAAAAATCAATTGTCCTTAAGGAACAGGGGAATGAGACGTGCTGTAAATGCCACGGGATGAGTGATTGGTTGATTGCTTGCCGGCGATCGGAGCGCGTCTCATCCCTACATTATTCTGATGAATTTTTATGGCTTGCCTCCTCTCTTGCTTGCTCCCTCCCCCTTCAGCCCCACACCCCCCTAGCTGAGGAAGAAGGTTTATGGCTTGCAGCTTCTCAGTTGATTGAATGCAGCTGGCATTGTTGCAGCAGAGGACAAATAGGTACATTTGCTTTACAGGCTGAGAAGAGTGGGTTTGGAGAAATTGCACCACCACGTCCCTTTGCAACAAAGGCGCCCTTAAAAATGCAGATATTTTTATGAAATGACTTTACTTTCCTTCTTTACTGTCCCTAATCTTCCTATCAGAGGAAAGGGCAAGAAAAAAAAAAGGTTGGGGGAATGAAATTTATGGCTTGCAGTTCTGCGGAACTCCGATTTTTCATTCTTATCACAAAGGAAGCTAATGAAGGCATTTCATTAGTATTCATTTTAGGCTGATGTGATTTTCTCCTCTTTGCTAACACAAAAATAAATAAATAAACAGTCGAGCCATGTCTGGGAAACTGCCGACAAGGCGACTTGGAGCAGAGGTCAGCATTTTCTGGAATGAGTGTGCACCACATTCAGCAAGGTGGCCAAGAAAATGGATCCAGCTCAAATAAGGGCCATTTGGGGCAGAGCAGAGACAAGGTTTAGGGGGAGACAGGTCCCAAAGCTGGTGCCTAGCTTGGCTGTGGCAGTATATGGACTAGGAAAAACAAACAGACGGCTGTGACTGTTCTTTTCCATGGGGAGTTGTCTGTTTCTGGCTGCCGGTCCTGAGGCAGGGGATGTTTCAGTCCTGGTCAGGGCATTAGGGAGTGCTTTCTACTGTTTATTCCTATTTCTTCCTCAAGGGCAGCTAAACCCTGTCCAGAGTGGGGAAATCATATTGGGTGAGAACCTGGGAGTGTCTGGCTGGGGAGAAGAGATTTGGGGACGCAGCTGTAGTCTTAATCCGTATAGAGGGGCATTGTGGACAGAGGAGCAGGTTTTTTTGTTTTGTGCTCCAGAGGGTTTACCCAAGATCTGTGGGTGGAAGTGACAGAGGCAGAGGAAGCCACCAGATTTGAGATCAGATTTCAGACCAAGCATTTTCTGTAGATGCCCATAGGTGAGTTATTAATGTCTTTGAGCCTCAGTGTCCACATTTGTAATATGTAGTAAGTTAGCATAAAAACCAGTCTCTTATTTTCAAATCACTATCATGTGCAGTGCTGGGAAGTGGGGCCAGTGGCCCCTTTGTGGAGAGGGGAAAGAAATTCAGAGGGGGTAAGTGGTACAACCTCTGGGAGGCAGACCCCTGGTCTTTTCCTCCCCACCAGGGCTTCCTTGTTCAACTGCTTCTCAGGCTACTCTGGGGACCAAGTGAGATACAGAACAGAAAGCTCTTTGTTCTTGGATAAAAGTTCTTATCCAATTTGCCTCAAATACCAAGTCCTTTGACATGTTTCCATCTCTCCTGGGCCGCACACTCCCGGAGGGCAGTGTCCTTCGTACCCTCTATGCTTGATCCAGGCATTGCAACAATTCCTGACTTGCCTTAACGTGCCGTGTCCTCTGACACTTCCTGGCCCAGGCCTGTGCTCTTGTTCCTTCGTGGAACTTTCTCACTTGCCTTCTTCTTTTGTCTGAATCTCATTCACCCTTCAACTTGGATGGCAGTGCCTCTGAGAACCATTCCCCGACCCCCACACAGACCTGTCATTCTCTCTGTGCTCTTGTTAGGTGACTGTTGTTGTTTGTAGAACCATAACTATTAATGGAAATGCAAAAAGCCTCAGAGGCAGGTTGAATTGCGTTCAAATCCCACTACTGATACGTGATCATGAGCAACCTACCTTAGTGCACTGAGCCTCACCTTCCTCACTGGTCAGTAGGGACAGCAATAGTACTGACTTCAAAATCTGTTTGAAAGAGTTAATGAGAACTATTTGTAAAGTACTTTGCTCAGTGCTTGGCACATAGGTGATTTTAAGCAATTCGTAATGAAAGAATGAGTGAAGGTTCTCTCCAGTTGGCTATAAATCTCGATAGTGATTTTTTTCTCTTCCATTATTTCTGTCCATTCCCTCCTAGCCTTACTATTCTCTGGATGTTGTGTGAATAAAAACATACCCCACAATGTGCCAGGCTTCTTTTCATTGTCTTCCTTGCCAGTCAGGACTAGTAGTGTTGGGAGTTTTTTGGAGTCTGTGGGTTTGGATTGCGGGGTCCTTGGGTTCACTCTGGGAAAGGTTTCACCAGAGCTCCCGTTTCAGCGACACATGGCGAGTTTCCCGGTGAATTTCTCCATGAGACAGAGACATTTGTTATATTTAAAGGGCAGGTTTATTAGGGAAGGGATAAAACAGTTAAAGACACTTGCATGGACACAAGCTGGCAGGAAGAGCTACCCCAGAAAGTGTTATAGAGTTCCCAGTGTCTTTGGCTTTGACCTGGGGTGGGGGTGGAGTCCACAAAGCCCGTATGGAATTAGCTTTGGGACATCCTTTTCCCCCTAACAAAAGGACAGCTAAGAGAGGTTTGCTAAGAGAGGCCTGCGTGGTTGCAGGCAGGCAGGAAGGCTGCTGCCCTGCAGAGGGAGAGAGTTGGTGAAAAGAGGTACCTGTATAGGCAGGTACCTATGCATAGGCACAGGTGGGCAGTGGGAGTGCTGCCCCAAGCCTGTGCAGGCATTGAACTGATATAGTCTTCTTCTGTTAGGGAGGGGTCACTCCTTGGTTGCTAATCTTGGATAACTATGCAGAATCTGAAAGGGACTGAGATTCACAATGGCTCAATCTCCGTATCTTTACCTTTGGGGTCTGTTGGGCTTAATCTTCCTTACCCTTGGGCCTGTGCTCTAGACAGCAGTGGGATACCTGCTTGGATGTTGTGCTTTATAATCTAGGCATCTGGGCCTAAGGATCGTAGTCTGCACACCTAAGGATCTTGGTTTCCGTAGCTGTGTCAATGGCTATGCCAATCTGTTCTACCCCCACCTCCTTGTGTGAGCCAGGTTTCTGGTCTTGTGGCGCACCTCCTTTTCAGTTTTTTTTTTCTATTCTTGTCCTCCATCAGTAGCAGCCTCTCAAAAGCCCAGGCAGGACCCCATCTTTCCCCTCTCCTTTGTCTTCTTTGGGACAGACCCCACCATGGGGTCACGAGATGTCATGGGGCTCACTGTCAGGGAAATTGGGTGTCCAGTTCAATCTCTGCCTGCCAGTGTTACCCCAAGGCCATCTGTCTTCTCATTCATCGTGGGTTGATAATACTTGCTGCCAGACCTGCTGCACTGGGTTGTTGGGAAGAGAGGGGAAGAGGAGGAAGAAGAGGAAGAGAAGGGGGCTAGTTAGCTCTTAGGCTTTATAGGAGTTAAAATGATTGCTGCTGCTGCTGCTGCTGCTGCTGCTGCTACTGTTATGGCCTCTCAAAATAAAAAAGTCCCCACAGTCAGGGTCTTGGAGCCAGTCTCTTAGAGGAGATGGCTCTGCCCTTGAAAGCCACTCTCTGGGTCTGGCGTTTCCTGTGGGTAATTTGAAACTGGGGCTCAGAGAACTGAACTCCAGTTAATGGTTTTCAATAAAGAATTAAGTGCTGCTCGTCAGGCTGGCGCTGGGGCTGGCTTCCCGGAAGGGGGTGTGGTGGTGGGGCACTTGCCTGCGTTTAGGGATGCATTTGCATTTTCCGGTCAGTTAGGCAGTCTGATGAAAAAGGGATAAGATGGAGCCACAGCAGCCAGAGGGTGGAGTGGAAGGGGTGGGGGAGGCTAGAGAGACCCAGACTGGTACTGCATGGCCTGCAGGGAGGGAGTAATGGTCACTGTCATTAGAGGTAGATCAGCTGTTTCCACCGAAAGCTCATCTGTCAGGCACCTGCCTTGTGTCCTCTCCCCCTGTGGGAAGGAATGCTGAAGTCTTTTCTGGTAGTACAAATCAGACATAACCTTTATAACAAACACAGCTCTTGCTGCTTGCTTTCTGCATAAAATAACTCCTTTAAGTCTCATCTACAACCCTAAGGGGTTGCTATTATTTTCATCACTTTTGTTTGCAGATGAGAGAATAGGTACAGAGAGGATAAGTAACTTGCCCAAGGTCACACAGCTATTGAGTGGCAGATCTGGGATTCAGACCAGCAGAGTCTGGTGTCAAAGGTCGTGCTTTATAATCACTGTGCTGTATAATAAAACACACTCTGCTAGGGTTTCCAAAAACACTTCTATCTCCAGTTCATGAGGTTGGCAGGGAGGGTCATTAGTTGCACCTCACAGATACTGAGCCCGAATCAGGGAGGTGTTGTGTCTGGGCCTAGGGAACTCCAGAGAGGCAGGGGTGAAGAAGGAATCCTGACGTGGGGAGGGAAGTAGAAAAACCCCACAAGCAAGGAGGTAGCGAAAACCTTAAAAATGTTTGTATTCTCTGACCTGGAATTTCCATATCTTGGAATCTGTGCCAAGGAAATAATCTTGCTAAAAGGAAACAATTCTAAATTTAAAAAATTCATTATAATATCAAATGGGAAAAGTTTAAGTACCCAATCTTTTTTTAAAAGATTTTTTATTTATGCATACAAGAACTGGGGTGTAGGCCAGAGGTGCAGGGCTGAGAGGATTCACCAGAGAGAGTGGGGAGAAGAACAAGCAGATCTACTGAAATACACTGCTATGGGGAGCAGTGAATGAGGCAGGAGAGGTCTGCTGCACCATGTGGGTTGTTCCCTGGCTGGCCAGGGATCGAACTTGTGCTGCAGAGGCTGCGGATAGCTTCATAGTGCTGTGCTTAACCCATTGCACCACCAGGGAGGCCCTAAGTACCCCATTTTGAGAAATGGTTAAATAAAGACTGGTGTTTACAACTAACTTGACAGTCGGTAGCCATGAAAAATAATGGTTCTGAAGGTGACATAGTCACCTGGAAAATGTTTATAACATGTGAAATCAGGAGAAAAGTAAGACAAAATTTTATGAATAATAAAATCTCAAGTATGTAGTAAGCATACAGGAACTATTGCAAAATAATAGCTGCTACATGAGGATGATAAAATTGTAAGCACTTTCCCTCTGTTTTTCTACCTTTCCATCATAGGTTGCTTAAATTAGATAAATTGATGGACTTGGTCTAGGAAATTATTGGATGACCTAGGAAAGGTTACGCTTTCTAGGCCTCAATTTCCTAAATGGTAAAGTGTAGATAAAACTGCCCTCTTTTCCAGGATCATTGTATTTAATGAGATAATAGAAATAATGTACCCACCACAATGTCTGTGCTTCATAGGTGACTAAGTGATGTCAATTACTCCCCTGAGGTGTCTTCCATTTCTCACGTATTTTCTTCTGATTTATTGAGGTTGGCAGAGTGAGTACAGGAAAGCTAGAAATGGGGCCTCCTCAGAGTGTAGACATTGCTGCATTACCTGGCACTAGCCAAAAAGCATGATGGAGGGTCAGTAGACCCTTAGCCCCAAAACTCCTGGGATTTCTCTCTTCCCAGGCCTAAGTACCCTATACCACTAAGCTAGCCTTCTGGATAGCATTTCCCCTGAACTTTGGTGGGCAGAGAGGCATGGAGACTTATGTGGTTCTGATGCTGCCTGCTGGGGTACCCACAGACCACACATTTCCTCATCTGTTCATTCACTCCCTACTCACATACTCACTGAGTCATGCAGAGTCACCGACAGTAAACCCTTACATGTCATGTTTAGTGTGGCCCTGGAGTCCATACTGTTATAGGACAGGGAGAGGGGCAGCCCAAACCCCGCAAACCTGCCTATTCTACATGGGTTCTGCCATCCGTCGCATCAACACAAAACATAGGAGACTTTAATGGGAAGGAACTTTAATAAAACTAGGAAACAATACAGGTAAGGCAAAGAGTCTAGTTTCTAAATGAAGCACCCAAAGTTACCCGTCCCCTCGTGGGTAAAACTCCATCCATATGGGATTGGCCCAGAGCAAGGCCCCAAAGCCTGCCACAAGTCTAAAGCATCTTCCAGTGGGGACCCACAGAAAAGAGTCAGAAACAACTGGACAAGCCCGGAAGGAAAAGAGCAAAATCAACATCAAGATAAAAGCTGCCATTGTCACCTCCCCACGGGTCTCACCCACATCTGTGTCACCCAGTCCACAACCAAAAGACAAGCGCAGTTTCTTCACGTGTCTCTAGGCTCCATGCGCCTCCTCCAGGTCTCCTTGCTCCATCCTGCTTCCTTCCTCCGTCTCTTCCTGCAGCTTCTTCTCTTCCTGCTCAGCTCCACCCTCCCTTGGGTGGGGCAGGGAACCTGGAACTTCCCCCTTTGGGGACCACCCTGTTACAATACCAGGGGTTTTCACTTGCCTTTGCTGATTGAACCTTCATTATCTGCCCCACAGAAGAGGTTTGCTTAGCAGAGCTTGGCAAGTTTAAAAAGCACGAGAGAAATGAATGTCTCCTCCTGTAGTCAGTCTGCCGGTCTCCTGGT
>NW_023605225.1:0-26468 GCF_014898055.3 Talpa occidentalis
TCTTTCCAGTGCCATCCATGTTGCTGCAAATTGCATGTGTTTATCTTTTTTGAATGCTGAGTAATATTCCATGGTATATATGTACCACATCTTCTTGATCCAGTCATCTATTTTTGGGCATTGGGTGTTTCCAAAGCTTAGCTATTGTAAACAGTGCTGCTATAAACATAGGAGTGCAGGTGCTCTTTGGGATTGATGTTTCTGTGTCCTTTGGGTAAATACCTAGGAGTGGAATTGCTGGATCATATGGAAGCTCTATGTTTAGTAGGTCCAGAAATCTCCCACACAGCTCTCCATAGTGGTTGGACCAGTTTGCACTCCCACCAACAGTGCACAAGAGTTCCTTTTTTCTCCACATCCTCGCCAACATTTGTTGTTGCTAGTTTTTTTAATATGTGCCATTCTCACTGGTGTGAGATGGTATCTCATGGTAGTTTTGATTTGCATTTCCCTGATTACAAGTGATGTGAACATTTCTTCATATGTCTGTTGGCCATTTGCATTTCCTCTTCAGAGAAGTTTCTTTTTAGCTCTTCTGCCCATTTTTGACTGGATTATTTTCTTTGTTGTTGCTGAGTCTCATCAGCTCTTTGCAGATTTTTGTGATCAGTCCTTTATCATTAGTGTTGGGTGCAAAAATGTTCTCCAGTTGGTGGGGTTTCTCTTGTTTTGTTATTGTCTCTTTGCTGTGCAGAAGCTCTTTAATTGATGTAGTCCCAGCTGTTTATCTTTCTCTTCACTATCACTGCTTTGGGTGATGTGTCTGTAAAGATGTCTTTGATGTGCAAATCCCGTAGTGTTCGCCTATATTTCCTTCTATGTATTTTATGGTTTCAGGTCTTATGTCTAGTTCTTTAATCCATTTTGAGTTGATTTTTGTGTATGGTGTGAGGTAGTGGTCAAGCTTCATTCTTTTGCATGTAGCGACCCAGTTTTCCCAGCACCATTTATTGAACAAACTCTTTGCTCCAATGCATAGTCTTCGCTCCTTGTCAAAGATTAGTTGACCATAAATCTGTGGGTTTATTTCTGGATTTTCTATTCGATTCCATTGGTCTGTATGTCTGTTCTTGTTCCAATACCATGCAGTTTTGATGATTATGGCTTTGTAGTATAGTTTGAAGTCTGGAGTGTGATGCCTCCATTTCCTTCTTTTTTTTTCAGTAGAGCTTTGGCTATTCGGGGTTTTTGGTGATTCCATATGAATTTCATCAATAATTGTTCTATTTCTTTGAAGAATGCCATTGAGATTTTGATTGGAATAGCATTGAATCTGTATATTGCTTTTGGTAGGATGGCCATTTTAATAATGTTTATTCTTCCAATCCATGAGCAGGGGATGTCTTTCCATTTCTTTGTGTCTTCTTCTATTTCTTTTAACAGTGTTTTATAGTTTTCTTTGTATAGGTCCTTTACCTCTTTTGTTAGATTTATTCCCAAATATTTGATTTTTTTTGTTTCGATAATAAAAGGGGTGGTTTTTTTGATTTCTTCTTCTTCAGATTTATTGTTTGTGTAGAGGAAGGCTACTGACTTTTGCGTGTTGATTTTGTATCCTGCCACTTTACTGAATTGATTGATGAGTTGAATTAGTTTTTCTGTGGAGATTTTGGGGTTCTCTATGTATATTATCATATCATCTGCAAATAGTGATAGTTGACTTCTTCTTTTCCTATTTGGATTCCTTGGATGTCTTTCTCTTGTCTTATTGCTCTGGCTAGGACTTCCAGTATTATATTGAAAAGCAGAGGTGAGAGTGGACATCCTTGTCTTGTTCCAGATCTTAATGGAATTGCTTTCAGCTTTTCACCATTGAGAATGATACTGGCTGTTGGCTTGTCATAGATGGCCTTTATGATGTTGAGGTATGTTCCTTGTATCCCAAGAATTTCAAGGGCTTTTATCATGAATGGGTGTTGCACTTTGTCGAAAGCTTTCTCAGCATCTATTGATATTATCATATGCCGACCAGCTTCTTAGGCCGACTGATGTGAACGCCAAGTGCAGACTTAAGCACTTGACCTTTGGCCTCTGCCCCACCATTCCTTCCTGATGCTGTAACTGTAAATAACTCCTGAGGAAGGGAAATCAAGTGGCCTGAAGCCAAGGTCAGATTGCTAGAGCCCAGAAGCCACCTCGGTCCTGACCTAGGGCAGCCGGGTCCTTCAGCTGCATTTTCGGTGGTGAGCAGGCAACATCTCCAGGGCCAGCAGCCTCTTCCCGGGGCCCAGGTGAAGGGGTCTGCCCACCACCGCCTAGTCTATGCTTTGGAGGGGAACAACCTCACAGGGGCCATAACTTAGGCTAACACGAGGCCAGCAGCCTGCCCTGGATCATCTGGACACAAAAAAGACCCAACTAAAGTGAAAGGAAGCCAGCAGCAGGTAACCCACAACCTCACTCTCGCCCAGTATGGGAAGAGGGATGAACTTAGCCCCAGGCAGGGCTGTTAATGAAGAGCAGAGAGGACCCCAGCTCCTCTAGACCACCATCAGAACCATGCTCAAAATCTGGTTCTGCTTTGGCACAGCCAGCATTGCCTGATTCCACCAGAAAGCACCGCATTCTTCTCTACTATTTCATCTCCCTCTGGTGTGGCCTGCTCTGGCCTCATGTCAGGTTAATATTCTATTTGGTAGGAGCCGGACAAAATTTCCTTTGGTGGGGTTGACTTCTCCTTTTGGGCTGGTTCTCTGGATGCTTACAAAACAAAGCCAGTGGCAGCCTCCACCCCTCCCCCTTCCCAAGGTCTGGAGGTGCAGATATGCTGGTGTCCCCTGAATCATCACAGAGAGTAGCAGGGAGGAACGAGTCTTCACAAGGTGTCAGAGTTTTCTCTCCTCGGCCTTTCAGGTTGGGGAGCAGAAAGAGAGCAAATGAGTGAAAAATATCAAAGACACAGAGCAGGCAATTTCTGAAGTTTGTGCTTACTAACTCATGACAGGCTGGGCAAAGGAAGGTGGCTGAAAGGATAAAAGCAGATGCTAGTAACTGATACCTGAAGAGCACAGCGCCTATGCCAGGCACTGTACTAAGCGCTCTAAAATCGTTGTTTTATTTATCTTAACAAACCCAACAAGTAAACATTACTCTTTTCCTCACTTTACTGATAAAAAAAAGGAAGCCAAAGAAAGAGCTGGCAATATGCAGGGAATCAGCACATGGCAGGGCAAGATTTGAATGCAGGCAGAACCCAAGCCCTTAACCACTGGGCGAACACAGTAGGATCTGAGTTCTTTGCAAAATCCCTTAGAACTACAATACTTACTGAATGACAGTGGGGGCTGCGCAATGGCTAATAAAGTTCCAGCTTGGGCCTCCCTGGTGGCACAAGGGGTTAAGCGTAAGCACTATGAGGCTATTCCACAGTCTCTGCAGCATGTGTTCAATCCCTGGCCAGCCAGGGAGCTACCCACATGGCACAGCAGACCTCCTCTGCCTTACCGGCTGTTCCACTCAGCAATGTATTTCAGTAGATCTGCCTGTTCTGCTCCCCACTCTGTCTCTGGTGAATCCTCTGACCTCACCCCCTCACATCTCTGGCCTGTACCCTAGTTCTTATATGCATAAATAAATAAATCTTTAAAAAAAAAAAAAAAAAAGATCCAGCTAGTATAACCCTGCCTCCATCTGACTTACAGACCCTTCTCACCAATCAACACATACTCCAGAGACGAGTCCATCAAGGTTGACTTCATCCAAAGCCAAAGCCAACTTTCCCTTATTTGTCTTTCTGGGGAGTTGTGCCACTGCCTGTCTCCGTGAGCAGAAACAGTCAGGGGAAACTGCAGGTCCTCTAGCGGTGCCCAGAACATGCCTGGAGTGGACAAAGAGGAATCGAAGAGAGTCCTGACCTAGGACTCACAAGTTGCTGGAAGAGAATCCCTTGACAGACAAGCTCTCTCAGGCCCTACCCAGCTACACAGGTAAGCTTCCCAAGCAAACTTAAAAGCAGAGGAAAAGTGGTACTCAAACATATTTACTCTCTCATATTCATAGCAGCATTATTCACATTAGACCAAAGGTGGAAGCAACCCCAGTGTCATTGACAGATGAATGGATAAATAAAATGTGTGACAGACATGCAGTGGAATATTAGTCAGCCTTCAAAAAGGAAGGGAATTCAAGCACTGCAACAACATGGATGAACCTTAAAGAGATGACACTAAATAGAATACAAGGATGGTCACAAAAGGTCAAACACTGTGTGATTCCATTTATATGAGGTCCCTGGAGGGTCAAATTCATAGAGACAGAAAGTGGAATGGCTATTGCCCAGGACTGGGCCAAGACTGAATAGGTGGGGAGTCAGTGATGAGTGAAGAGTTTCCAGCTGGGGAAGATGGAAAAGTTCTGGAGCTGAATGTTGCTGATGATGGTACAGCAAAGTGGATGTTCTTTATGCCACTCAACTGTACACTCAAAAATTATTAGAATGGTAAATTTTTTGTTATTTAAATTTATACATAGACTACTATATGTATATGTTATTTAAAATATATATGTTTAACCACAATGAAAAATTATAGTGTTATGTCCTGTGAATCTAATAATAATTAAAAATCAGGTTCAAATCCTGAAAAAGGGCAGAAAGGAACAAGAAATAAAAATCTACAGATGGAAAAGCCACATTCACTAGACTCAAACCCTAATGAAACATTATGATGGATTCACTGAAATGTGGGAAAGTGAAAGTTAAATCTTTTAATATTAAATTATTAAGTAAGTAATCGTACCTGACACAGCAGCACCTTCAGTAAAAATGTATGATTCAGGGCAGATCACTCACAAAAGTGGCCCCAAGACGGACCCTGAGACTTCACTGCTGCCACAGTGGGGACTTTGTCCCAGGGCTGACCCCCCGCTAGCAGAAATTTACCACAGTGTCCAGGGAGATTAAAGACTCCTAGAGCCCACCTAGCCATATGGCTAGGTCAGAATTGGCTTTATCTCTTCAGTCATTTTTCTTAGTCATTCAACAAACATTTTATATACACCTTCTCTGTGCCAAGTACTGTGTGAAGCTCTGGAAGAAAGGAAGGAGGAAGAAAAAGATGAGAGCAGAGGAATGAACTTTTTTGAGCAATCTTCCAGGCACGTTTCTAAACTCCTTCAAGCTTTACCTTCTGTAGCCCTCACAGAAGCTCTGTGGGGTAAGAGCTACTGATTTGTCCACTTTTTTTGTTTTGTTTTTTGTGTTCTTTTATAATGATAATGAGCAAGCTAGAGAAAGCATTTGGCAGTTACAGAAGGGTTTGAATCCAGGTTTGTTTGACCCAAAGCACAAGTGTGTAAGGATCATGCTCAGTGATGCAGAGAGTAATTCCACGTGACCCCTGCCCTCCAGGGCCAGGATCCCTGCCCGCTTCAGACAATGGGACAAGTAAGCAAGTGCACTCCAAGAACAGATTTACTAAAATGGGGCCAGCAAGTCCAAATGCCCAGAAGCCCAGGTAGGAGGAGCCAGGCCAGCTCTAGTAGGATGGAACTCTTAAACCATAGGGTGTCTGATAGGTATCTTCATCTCCTGCTCCAGACTGTGGCTTTCTTGGGAATAAGGACCATGTCTCCTCCATCCTCTCTGCATAGTCCCCTGTGCCCCAGGGAGATGACCAAAGCTGGGATGTTTTGCCACATGAGTAGTTAACACAGGAATGATAGAGTGGGCTCCCAAGTAAAGGGAAATTTAAGTCTTTTAGGCTGGTGCTTGACTGAGATGTAACCTCTTCCTTAAAGAAGGTTTTAACTCTATGATTTGTAGGTTTCTCTGAGAAAAGTGACCCACCAAGGCTCTTCACCTCCTCCCAGTGGCCTGTAGGACTCATGAAAGATGAGCAAATTACCCAGGTCCCTGGGAGCTGAGTTCATAAATGAAAGGCAACCAGAAGCAATGTGTCTGTGGACAAGCAAAAGTAGGTATGCAGGTGGAAAATAGGACCCATCAGATCTGTACCTTCTCTAGTCTGTGGCCCTGAGGGCTTAAAATTCCACTTTTTTTTTCTTTTCTGCCTGGACCTGCATCTTGGGAAAACCAATTCTGCCCAGAGGGGATAATTCCCACCAGTACTGAGTCCTTAGCAGAATGGAAAATTTCCCCCAGGGGCTTGGGGAAGGTGGCAGGCCTCCTGTGACTGCAGAGTTCATTCCTCCAGTATGACAGCTGCTCTGAGATGCTGGCTGTCCTTAGGCTAAAGCAGAAAGTGCCTAGAGCAGGTCACATGGGAACAGCATTGGGTGAAGGACCATCTTAAGGGCTTTGGGACCCTATCAGTAGAGGTCCCTCTACCCACAGCCCAAGACAGAGATACCCCTTTCAGAATAGATCAACAGACTGCTCTGTCTTTATAAATACTCTAATCTGAAGTTAATTATCCTTGAGCAGCTCTATCTTCTATGATTTTCCTAAAGGCACACATGAGAGAGAAAGCAGTCAAACCCAGTAATCATTCACTAGGCCCTATGTTAGGGACTAAGGATGGAAAAACACTGAATTACCATCCTCAAGGTGGAGAGGAACATGCAGTTTAATTAGTACACAATTCAATGCAACCCATTATAAGGGATGTGTGGACATCCCCCAGCTGACAGGAGGAGGGAGAATTCACAAAGGTGTAACATCAGAATTGGCTCACCATGGATTAACAGTTACTGCTAGAGAAATATTTTGCATGGCCTCATACACAATCCTGACCTATGTCCCTATCCCCCAGTGACAGTCCCCCAGCACAAGGGAATGCCCATCTATTCATTCACTCACAGGCTTGATTGCCTGCTGTTTTTTTTTTCTTTGATTAAAAATACATATCTACCTGAAAGTCTAGTACATGTTTCTGTCTGTGTCCAGTGTTTTCTATTTTCATCATTGCTAAGGGGGCATGGACAACGGAGATTCCTCTTTCACCAATTAGCTTTTCTTCATTGTTCAGAATTTAGATGAAAATATAGCTCCTCCTATTGTCACTCTTATACATAGCCTACAAAGAAATTCAAGAATTACTAGATGTTCCATGATGTTCTACTTTTAACATACTATAATTAAAGCAAATACCTTCATAATGGAAATGACCCATCACAACAACATTGTTCATTTCTGCCAGTTTTGAGTTCTGCATTAATAAAGTATCAAGCATAGCTCCTATTTGGCCAAGTAATCTTTAGTAAAGTCCACAATGTTTCATATCTCTTAATGTCCTCAGCTACGCACCCAAAGCATTCCAACTGTCCTTTTACACTAAGCTTGTTAAATAGCAGGCCATCAGGCACTCAATGTTATTAAAATGAGGGAACTTGACTTATACACTACACTGGATGAAGAGTTCTCCCATCTCTATTTGATAATGTATGGCATCAGTAGTTCTCAAATGCAGTTCTGGGACAAGCACCAGCATCATTTGGGAACTTGTCAGAAGTATAAATTCTCAGGCCCCACCAGAGAATAACTAGATCAGAAACTTTCAGGGTGGAACACAGAGAGCTGTGCTTTGACTGAGCTCTCCCAGAGTCCTACTTCCAGGTAAGCTGAAGCTATTAAACCTGAATAGAACATTTAGGGCAACTATTTGAAATTCTGAAAAGTAAAAGCAGTGGTAGTAGGCAGACTGGGGAGAAGAATGGAATTTTAACTTGCACTGAACTTGTAGGGGGAAGAAGGGTTCAGTCTAAAACCCAGAAGTGGACAAGATCAGCATCTACAGGAGAAATCTTCAAGTTCTGCTTTGAATAGTAAGAAAAGAGTCTCCTAACACTCAGAGAAAGTGGGATCAAGTCATAACTTTTTCTTTTCTCTATTCCTTTGCACCCAACAGACCCCTACAATTCTGAGGGAGAGGACCCTTCACCTCTGAACAAAGAAGCTATGTCCCTAAGACTCTGGAGCAAACCCCTGCTGACCTCAGACATTGGTGCAACTGTGGAAAGTATGTGGCAGAGGAGGATAAATAAATTCTGGGGTTGCTGGCAAGTAGGTGACAAAAGGGACTGTGGAAAACTGAATTGTACTAGGAAGATCTTGGTGAGGGAGGAGCTCAGTGGTGATCCCCATAAAGTTGTTCGTGAATGCCTTGACACACCCCTGAGCCACACATGCATGAATCTGACCCTAAATAGCACACTAAATATTTGAAATACTGAACTATGTGATAAACCACTGCCTGTGTCTCAAGCTGGCCTCTTGGAAGCATCTGCAGGACCAATCCAAAGAGGGCAAGACTCTGGAAATGAAAATGACATTGAAATCATAACCCATAAAAGGTGGGTCAGAACTTGCAGCCAGAACCCAGTAAGATTAATTGCCTAGTATAATACTAATAGGATTTAAAGAAGACCAAGAGTCTCATAACATAAAATTGAAAATGTTCAAGACACATTCTAAAATTACTCAATGTACAAAGAATCAGGGGATTTTCTTTATGGGAAAAGAAAATCAACAGATGCGAATTCCAAAATGATGAAGCTACTTGAAATATCTGACAAACACTTTAAAGCAGCTATCATAAAATACCTCAAGGAGTAAAGAACAAGTATGCTTAAAATAAATAAAGAAGTTTCCAGCCACAAAATAGAAGACATAAAAATGACCCAAAACAGAAATTTTAAAACTAAAAAAAAAAAATCATAATCATGGATATAAAAAAGCTCACTGATATACTGAATAGCACAATAGAGGTGAAAAAGCAAAGAGCAAGTGTACTTAAAGAAACCTATAGAAAGTATCCAATCTGAACAATAGAGAGGTAAAAAAGAAAAAAAGAAGAAGAAGCAGCAATGAACAGAGCCTCAGAGATTTATGGGACACTACCAAGCAGAGCTAAGATTAGTATTATTAAACCTCCAGAAAGACAGAATGGGTGCAGTAGAGAAAAAGAAAATCCAAAAGATAATAAACAACTAACAGCTTCCTCCCAAATCTGTTGAAAGATATAAGCCTGCAAATTCAAGAAGCTCAGTAAATTCTAAACAGAAGAAATCCAAAGAAATCCATACCCAGACACATCATAATCAAAATGTTGAACACTAAAGACAAAGAGATCCTTCTCATTACTGAGGGAAAAGGTGGGTATATAATTTGTACCTGCAGGTTTTGTGGCTCACCAGTGTTCTTAGTGAGCAGACAAACCTAGCAGCCCTGAAGTCTGTGGACAGTAGAATGGGCAAGTAGATTGTGGTACATTCAAACAACCAAATAAATACTGCAGTCGTGAATAAACCATTACTCCACGCACCAATATAGATGAATATCACACACTTAATGTTGAGCAAAAAAAAAAGTCAGTTGAGCTGGTTGAGCGCTGAGCTGTGAAGCTGCCCACAGCCTCTGCAGTGCCAGTTCCATCCCCAGCCACTGGTGAGGGTCCCACATGGCTCGCAGACCTCTCCTGCTGCGCCCGCTGCTCCCCTCAGCAGTGTACTTCGGTCCTTCTGCCTGCTCTGCTCCCCGCTCTGGCTCTGGTGAATTCTCTCACCCTCCCGCGCTTCTGACTGTACCCAGTGCTTGTATAAATAAATAAATAAATCTTAAAAGAAAAAAGAAAAAAAGTCAGACACAAAATACCTACAGTATATATATATATATATATATATATATATATATATATATATATAGTTGAAAAAGAGGCAAAACTCGTGTGAGACTAGAGGTTGGGATGACCTTTCATTTCATGGCATGACCTTTGGGTGGGGGCCCTTGACTGGGAGGAGGTGCCAGGGAGTGTCTGGGAGGACTGGAAAGGTTCTATTTCTTTATCTGGGTGGCAGTTACTCAGTGAACCTGCTCACTGGTCATTGCTTGGGTTCTACAAGTACAATCTGTGTACTTTTCTGAAATGTATGTCAATGAAAAATCTTCTATTTCTAAAGCCTGGCTATAAAATGGAGAAGTAAGCCAGTCATAAATGGAGGGGGACATAGGGCTGAAAGAGGGGCTTCTCATTACTGGGGAAAAGGTGGATATGTAAGTGCAGCCCAAGGTGGAAGAGACCTCCCTACTGTGTGCCTGAGGTAGGGTGCTGTACCCCTGCCTAACACGTGGCCATGCATAGTGGGTGCACAGCAGACTTACTAACTCCAGTGGTTTCTGGATGGTGCTTCAGCTTAGAGGGACGGTAAATATCTCTTTATTTACTATTTCTGATCACAACTCAGAGGACTTGAGATCTGACTTTATTAAGAAACCTAACCAGGGTCTCCCCGGTGGCGCAGCGGTTGAGCGCTGGGCTGCGAACTGCCCGCAGTCTCTGCAGCGCCAGTTTGATCCCTAGTTGCTGGGTGAGGGTCCCGCATGGCGTGCAGACCTCTCCTGCCGCCCGCTGCTCCCCTCAGCAGTGTACTTCATCAGTCTGCCTGCTCTGCTCTCCCCTCTGGCTCTGGTGAATTCTCTCACCCTCCCGTGCTTCTGACTGTACCCAGTGCTTGTATAAATAAATAAATAAATCTTTAAAAAAACCTAACCACTCAAATAGCCAATTTGCATGATTTCTATCTTCAAAGGAGGAAACAGACACACTTAGTAGGTGAATAGTGACCCTCCAAAATCACATAGCCCCTCCATGACCATGGCTCCTGAGCTCCTCAGCCAGGTAAGTCCAGCAAATCCAGAGGAATTAGAGGAAAGTGAACAGTTTTGAAATGGGACTCGATTCTGGAAGTCCCCAGCTCTGAAAACCTCTGTTTCTATTAAAGGAGAATAATCATTTTATAATCACTGCTACTTCACAAGAATTTTATTAAGGGACTATCAGTCTGGTGTGCACTCAAGTGACCCCAAAAGTTTCTTCCCTTGCCCTTCCCCTCCTCTAAGAAAGAAGTTTCTAAGAAGATAGAAACAGCCCTGACTTGCAAGGCGTGCTGCAAATCAGGTGCCAAGATCCCCAGGCTTCCAGGCTGGTGTTCTTAAGACCACACCGTCTCCTGGCACAGAATCCACCAGCCTTCAGGACAGCTAATCCCTTTTCCTCTGCACAGTGGTCTCTGGGATCCTTTGCATGGGTTTCTGTGTTCCTGCATGGTTTGTGTGTGTGTGTGTGTGTGCTTTTCCTAGATTTGGGGGCTGCAGAGAGGGGCGCTGAAACACAAGTGTGTGTCTGTGCTGTAAGCTGCAATTGGTTATTACCCCCACGTAAATTTTCAAATGACTCCAAATTCATCAGCATCTTCTAAGGAAGCCTCCTAACTGGCAACAAGTTCGAAACTCAAACTCTATAGTGGGGCAAGGAGAGAGAGAATGGGGGGGTGGGGGGACAGAATGCAGGAACTCCATTTTTAACCAATTCCCTCCATCACTCCAACTTCTGACAATCTTTCAGGAACAGATTCAACTCATCCCCAATTCACAGCCTTGTCAATTTAATCCCGATGAACCAAGACTATTGAGGGTCATAAAAGTACCACTGCACCCAACTTCACCTTCTAGGTCTGGTTCAAGATCAAGAAGACAGGGCTGTTTGGCGAGGCCTCCATTTCTGAGTCCCTGCTATTCACAAGAGACTTAACTTTCCATGCCCATTTTTCAGCACCCATCTAGAGGGTAGAGGATGATTTAAAGTGCTTTTGTGTACTTGAGAAAATTACTGACCTTCCATGGGTCTCCATCTGTAAAACAAGATGAGCATTAAAGACCCTCTAAGGTCCCTTCCTACTCTGACTTTCTGAGTTCATCAAGGGCTTACAATAAAATAAAATAAACTACTTCCTTTCTCAAAAAAAAAAAAAAAAAGACCAAAGGCAAATTCCCTCTCCCTTTGCATTTAACTTATGTCCCCTGCCATCCTGGCACAGCCCCCCTCCCTGGACAGGAAATGGCCAAGTCCACAGCATGGCCCCACCCCACCCTCATCTGGCGCTCAGTGGCTTCATCTGCTGAGTATTTAATTAGAACTGGTGATAGCTGTTTGGAAAGAGCCAAGGCCAAGAGGGCAGGCAGGCTTCTCCTTGTTCTCGGCTTGGGAGACTAAGGGGAAGCAGACAGTTGGAACAGGACTCCACCTAGGTCTTTACCCTGCTGGCGGTGTGCAATGTTTTCCATGTTCATCAATTCCAATGTCCTCCTGGGAAGAGCCTGGACCTCAGACGGGGTCCTTTCTGCAGGGGAACCAGCTCTCTCCATCCGTTGCCTCCTTTCATGGTTTGTTTTCCAAAGGCTGGAAATCCATGTTTCCACACCGAGGAAGCCTGCAGCAGTGGCTGCAAAAAGGACCTGGAGATGTTTGTAAACCCAGGCAGGAAGTAACAAGCAGATTCAACCTGGAAAAATGCAACCATTGCATCTGGGGATAAATAATCAGAAACACAAATATTCAGGTGGGAGAGGGATGCTTGGAACAGGAAGCAGCCAGACAGCATTTGGACAGGAGCTTGCAATGTGATCTAGTGACAAAGAAATTGCTGGGGGATTCACGAGCTGGATGCATGGAGGTGACATCCCAACAAGAACAAGGAAGGAACAGGGGCAGGGTCAAGCAGCTGTTCTTTGCCTCCCCAGAGGCCAGGATTAACTGGACCAATGGGTTGAGATGGCAGCAATAAAGGTTCAAGTCAGACTCTAGGCAGAACCTGATCATGATGAAGCATAGAGAGGCATTACTGAAAGATGTTGAACTCAGTTTGCCTATTCCAGGAGCAAGGGACATGGACCATATGACCTCCAGCTGTATGCAGCCCACCTAAAAATATGTGATTCTGTAAAAATGGAAAGTTGACCTGCTTGTAGAAGCCACAGGAGACAGGAGATAGAGGGACAAAAAACACTACAATTGAGATTGGAGCAAAGTCACATGAGGTATCCAGAGTCTGAGATAAAGCTGGGAAAAGAGTTCTGATAAGCAGACAGCCAGACTCCCTCCTCATCAGGCCCACAAGGAAGATATTTTCCAATCCTCCTGTTGACTCCATCACCTAGGACATGGGAGCCTCAAAATGAGGCTCCCGAGACAAAATCCCATGTACATTAGACCCAGAGGGGCCAATCAAATGCATGCCATCTGACCTGTTCCTTCACCAACATCTGGTTGCTCTGGAGGGATTTAGGTTAGACCTGAAGAAGAACTTCCCTCCTGAGTTTTGAGATACTGCACATATCAGCAAAAGAAGACATTTGTCTTCTCTCATCCCCTAGTGGAAAGCCTAGATTGTGCTTAGAATTGCACAGGAGGACACAGCCTCTTCTACTAGAGCATCATGAGAAAGGTATAGATGTGGTTTGTATCAAACAAACTTGAGATATGAAAGCCCCTAGCTAACGAGCAGATAGACTGTTTATTTATTTTTTTTAAAGGACTCACTGTAACAAGCTACATTCGGACTTAAACACTTAACCTTTGATGAGAATTCTAGAACTAGGTCAGACCAGGGCACAAAGACAAATGAGCTATCCGTGGGCTCAGGAATACAAAGGTCTCTATGGTCCCAGGTGGTCTTCCTGGGAGCCATTCAGACTTCTGATGAGTTATTTAAACTTCTTGATGAGGGCCTTAGATCTTGGAGAGTTTTTCAGAGATGCCAGAAAGAAGAAAGGAAAAGAGCAACCATCTTTGAAAGGAATCTATCCAGGGCATCTGGACAGCAGGCAGGTGTTAGTTTCACGCTGGTCCGTGAAGTAAGGCCAGAAGAGGAATGAGGAGTAATTTGCATGGGAGAGTACATCTAATTTATACATAGGTCATCATGGAGATCAGAAAAACAAAAAATAGTTTAGGGATCTTAAGACTGGAAATAAAGGCACTATAAGATCAACTAGTACTGAGCTTCTGACATACACCAAGCACAGTTCTAGGCACTTTGACGTATGTTATATCTCATTTACTCATCATCTACTCATCTGTTACCCTGGCAAATATTAAGTACCCACAATGCATCAATCTTTTTTGAAACAACTCTGAGAGATCAGGTAGGAAACTGAAGCTGGAGGCGACATCATCTGATTTGCCTGTGGGTATCCATCCCTTAGTGACTGAGCTAGGCTTCAGATTCAGTCTGAACTTCCCTGCTATACACCAGAACTTTCTTCTTCAGGTAACCTTCCAGCCCTGCCCCTTTTGGGTTCCATGATTAAAGCAAGGCTTTGGGATATGTGCAGACATCTATAGGCAAATAACAAGTCTGTGCAGACAATTTGCAATTACCCAGATCAGGGGAGGTAAGGAACAATGCCCACAAACACAGTCCTTTGCTCCTGGAAGGAATTACACTCTGTATTGGTGAAGGAAGAGTCCAGAATACCTATCTGATTTAAGTTGGCTTAGGCTAAGATTCAGGGCTGAATTGGCTCCCCTTTCCTGAGCATCCTAACAGCATGAGAGAATGACAGAGACTACAAGAAGCAGTGAGCAGGTTAACAACTCACCCTCCAGGGCGTAAACCCACACATTCCCAGGGGTCCTCCTGAGTGACCCTGAAAAATTGTCTGCTTTCTGTTTCCTTCATTAAACACTGACCTCCCCAAATGTGTTGACCCTCGCATGGTCCTCTTCCATCCCAGGCCAGCACAGGCCCCCACATGCAGGGGGCACGCCATCCCAATGTTGCTGGTTCTTAGGGATTTAGGCTGCTGCAGCGTGTGTACCCTAGGAAAGCAGGGGCGAGGGGTTGAGGGGGTAAGGGAAAGAGGTGGCCTGTCTGTGGACATGGTCCTTGGAAAAGGAACAAGCTGAGACAGTGTGATCTCCAGAGCCCAGCTCCACCTGCTGGTGTCCACATCTCCTTGGTCTAAAGTTTTGATCCTGATCAGAGTGCAGCTGCTGCAAGGCATGGTTAGGTGAAGGATCTGCATGAAAATGGATGTGAAGGTGTAGAGAGAAGAGAAATACAGATGGAGAGAAGGCACAGAAGAGCAAGGCTGAGCATCCTCCATATCACAGTGAACCGGGCCCACCATCAGCCCTCCTGTTGTCTGCAGGCAGGAAGGGCAGCCCATCACCTCAGCCAGCCCAGTCCTGCTCCCAGGGGAGGGGCTGACATTACACAGGGACTCACTGTCCTCCCACCAGGATGCCCATGGAACTCCAGAAGCCACCAGTGCTCCACAGCACCCCCTCTCCAATTCTTGCAGTGTCATCCCTAGTCTCACCCTCCTGGGAGTCCCTGCTGCCTTTCACCCTGGCCTGCTGGCTCCAGATGCATCCAGCCGTCTCAGGGGTAGCTCACGCAGATTGATTCTTGCCACAAACATAGCCCGTGGGTAATTAAAAGATATCTGCAGGGATTCAGCTGTTCCCCAGCCCATGACCTCCCACCTAGGCAGACAAAAGAGTGGAGCCGAACAAAGAGGCAGGCAGAGAATACACTGCAGGTAGAGGTCCCGTAACAGGGTGGTCCCCAGGAAAGGGGGAGGTTCCAGGTTCCCTGACCCACCCAAATGGAGGGTGGAGCTGAACAGGGAGAAGAGAAGCTGAAGAGGAGACTGAGGAAGGAAGCAGGATGGAGAGCCAGAAAGAGACCTAGAGGACACACATGGAGCCTAGAGACACGTAAAGAAACTGTGCTTGTCTTTTGGTCGTGGACTGGGTGACACAGATATGGGTGAGACCCGTGGGGAAGAAACAATGACAGCTTTTATTTTGATTTTAATTTTGCTCTTTTCCTTCTGGGCTTGTCTGGTTGTTTCTGACCCTTTTCTGTGGGTCCCCACTGGAAGATGCTTTAGACTTGAGGCAGGCTTTAAGGCCTTGCTCTGGGCCAATCCCATTTAGATAAAGTTTTACCCACGAGGGAACGGATAACTTTGGGCTCTTGATTTAAAAACTAAATTCTTTGCCTTTCCTATATTGTTTCCAAATTATATTAAAGTTCCTTCCCATTAAAGTCTCATATGTTTTGTGTTGATGGGACAGATGGCAGAACCCATTTAAAATAGACAGCTTTCAAATGCCCCAAAATAGATGACTGGATCAAGAAGATGTGGTACATATACACCATGGAATATTACTCAGCATTCAAAAAAGATAAACACATGCAATTTGCAGCAACATGGATGGCGCTGGAAGGGATCATGCTCAGCGAAATAAGCCAGAAAGAAAAAGAAAAATACCGGATGGTCTCACTCATAGCAGGAATCTAGAAAACTTAAACAAAGGACCAGGAAAAAGAATAACTATAAGAAAGTGAAAATCAAAATCAACAAAAACTATGAACCAGAGACACTCTATGGGGGTGGGGGGCGGGTAGGGGAGGGATTGGGGTCAAAATAAGGGGTTGCAATTGTATGGGGAATATAAAAATAAAATTTATTTAAAAAATAAAATAGACAGGTTTGCGAGGTTTAGGCTGCCCCTCTCCCTGTCCTATAACAGTCCTTTCTCTCCTGAAACTGCCCCATCCAGGAGCCCCTGCCCACCCCAAAGAGAAACCAAAGCAAAAACCTTGAAGACCAAGAAAGCAGTGCCCAAAGATGTCCACAGCCACAGAAAAGGAAAAGAAAAAGAAAATTTGCATGTTACACACCTGCCCACTGCAAAGGCAACCAGGAGAAATAAACTTGACCACTTTGCCATCATCAGGTTCCCCCAACCACCAAATCAGCCACGAAGAACTCAGAAGACAACACACTTGTGTTCATGTGGACGTCAAGGCCAACAAGCTCCAGATCAGACAGGCTGTGAAGCAGCTCTATGACATTGTCATGGCCAAGGTCAGCACCCTGATCGGGCCTGATGGAGAGAAGAAGGCATCTGTTCGACTGGCTCCTGATCTTGACGCTTTGAATTTGAATGTTGCTAACAAAATTGAGATCATCTAATGTGAGTCCAGCTAGCTAATTCCAAACATAAATTTTTTCACCATTAAAAAAAAAAAAGAAGAAGAAGACCGGGCCTCCCCGGTGGCGCAGCGGTTGAGTGCTGAGTTGCGAAGCTGCCCGCAGCCTCTGCAGCACCGGTTCGATGCCCGGCTGCTCCCCGGCCACCAGAGGAGGGTCCCACATGGCGCGCAGACCTCTCCTGCCGCCCGCTGCTCCCCTCAGCAGTGTACTTTGGTCCTGCCTGCTCTGCTCCCCGCTCTGGCTCTGGTGAATTTTCTCACCCTCCTGCGCTTCTGACTGTACCCAGTGCTTGTATAAATAAATAAATAAATAAATCTTAAAAAAAAAAAAGAAGAAGAAGAAGACCTTGAGCTGTACAGCTACCTAGGACACCCTCTTTGGCTAAGCCTTATAAACAGGCAGGCTTCTCACTGGCCTCTCAACTTGCAGAGTCCCTCCTTCCTGGAGACCTGCTAAGAATAGGAGTCACAGCTCACTCCTTCCTGCTGCGACCTGAGCCTGGGGGTCAAGAGAGGCAAGTGATTTAATCAAAAGCCTCAAGGCAGCGCTGACACCACCCACGCTCACAGCACCTCCTCCCACCTCCTTGATGGCACTCTTACACCTCATTGTATGACTGAGGTCAGGTCCGATTCCCCTCATAGACTGGTGAGTCCTTGATCACGGCTTAGTAACCTCCTAGCAACCGCTGTCAGTTTCCTGCCCAGGACCTAGTAGTGTCTGGGGGTGCCCGCAGACATCTGCTCCATGAGAAGCAGAAGAGATGGCCAGAGACCCAGCCTGGTAGGTCTTCCAGGCAGCTGCTTCTCTCTGAGTGTCTTTCCAGCTGCAGTGACTGCCCCGGGGGCCTCTAGCTGACAAAGACCTTGAACTCATCAAAGGGCAAGAGAGGGAGGGTCTCCACCCCCCCCCAAAGTTTGCCTCAGAGGCCAAAACATCTAGCACAGCTGTGAAGAGCAATGATTAGCAGGATAGAGAATAACTGTTTCCAAACTCGCCACCAAAGACATAAGTAGATTGGTATAAATGACAGTGTTCAGTATGGGCAACACTCAAAACATTTAATGACCAGCAGAGAGTATAGTTAAGTCAGAAAAGTCACCAGCCAGAGACCCTGGCCAATCCAGCCAGGAGCACCCTGAATAGCTGTCTAGGGGTAGCAGAGAACCATCCCAGGAAGATAATAGTTAGCAACAAGAAGACAGACTTAACAGAAACAAAATTGAGATCATCTGAAGAGAGCCCAGTAGCTAATTCTAAATATGTTTTTTCACCATAAAAGAAATAATGGAACTTAGGTTGCACAGATGCTCTGGAATCAATACCCGCTTTGCTTAAAGCATTAACTAGCGGTTGGGTGTGACTCTAGCCCGTCCTCTCCACCAGTTCCTGCTCTTTGACAAAGAACATTGGAAGGAATGATCTCAAGCCCTTTCAGCTCTGACATCCTAGAACCCTATTTTTCATGCCTCACAGATCACACCTGGTAACCAGTAAAGCACACACCTGTGCAGAGTTAGCAAGGCCGTCACCAGCCTTTGTCCTCAGCTACAGAAGGGTGGGTCCCTGCAAATCAAAGCTCAGACGCTCCTTCTTCCTTTGAGGACTCCCAGAGACCATGTAAGTCCTCATCAGTAGATGAAAGACACCAGGTAGAAAGGCTTTGAAAAAGGCCAAACCCAGCTCCTTTGTCCTAGGCAAACCTCAGTCTGCCTTTCACTACGTGCCACCCAATTCTGTTCCCACCCCAGGCAGTGCCCTCTCCACAGCTGGGTGACAGTAGGCCAAATGCCAGCCCTGGGGAGTCATTTTGAAAGAACAGGGGGAGCAGTTCAGAGACCGAGTTCCAGGCACAGCCTTACTCCTCGACAGCTGGCAGGTGCTCAGTGTCTCCTAGGAGGGGTGCAAAGCCGCTCTTACCACCGCAGCCAGGATGCCCTGAGCCTCAAGGGAGAATACTGGATATTAAGTTTTTAATTATAAACTCTTTGAGAAAGGAAATCGGTCAGTACTTGCCTAGTCTTGGGGGGGCTTGACCTGGCCTCCTTGCTTCCTTCAGGAACCCCACCCTCCAGCTGCCTCCAGGCCTCCCTGGGGAGGTCAAGGGCAACCAGCCTGCTGTGCCCTACTCTGCTCAGCTGTGCAGCGCCAGGGGTGGTGGCAGCTGGGCTGTCTTTGTTGTGTTCCCAAAAGATCCCTTGGGGTAAGAAATCCCAAGGTGAGAAGCCCAAGGCTCCAGCACACTGCTGCTTTGGGTGGGGCAGTTGGGAGAGGAACACATCCAAAGCCAGGGGGAAATCACCACCTTTCCCCCATCATTAGCATGAGTCAACAGCCGTGACTGCTGCCACACTCAAGAGAGCTCACCGCCACCGTCAAGAAGCCATGCAATTGGGCAACGTTAAAACCCAAGGTCCTTATTGTCCCTGCCTTTGCTAGAGCTTATGTCCACAGCCCCCACCCCACCCCATTTTATAATGGAGTTCCCAGGGGTCTGAGATCCCCTGTCCAAACACATACACCACTCCTCTCCCTCCAGCACCCAATACCCCCTGGATGCCTGAGGCCAGCAGTGGACAGGAAGACCTCTGGGGACACAGTGTCACCCTAGAAACCAAGCAGCAAGATTTTCCTAAGGGTTAGGGGATTTCTTAAATCAGTTTTCCTACCAATGCAGGATTAAAGTGTTCTAAGAGAGAAACTGGTTCAGCACAAGCTCTATGGGGGCAGAGAGAAGATGGTCTGATGCCATGTCCAGGAAGTGGCCACTCTAAGCTGGGAAGGTGCTGTAGGGGGACCAGAGCAGCTTCCAGGGGAGCAAATCCAGATTAAGTGGTCATTGTTCTGACACCCATATATTCCTATAGGAGAAGACAAGGTGCCCCTTGAAGCAGCCCCCTTTGAATGAAGAGCTTCTGGTTGTTTCAGAGAATTCCATGAATTCTGGGGAGGGAAGAATAGGGCTCTGCTATCAAGGGTGTGGCAGCTTTTCCTGGGATGACAAGACCCCAGAAGGTTTGACGCTCAGAAAGTGTTCAAATCCCAGCTTGACCACCTAGTCGACACCACATGGCTGAGCCACTAGCCTCTCTGAACCTCCCTCCTCCTCTCCTTAAAAAGGTGGGTTAACGCCAGCCATGCAGGATATTCATGAAGACTGAATGAAGGAATCCCGGCGAATGCAAGATCCCATGTCAAGAGGCACACAGAGGCACTCAGGAGCCCTCTGCCTTCTGAATGAAGTTGTAGCCCTGGCAAAGCTGCTACACCCACTCCATTCCTGACTCTGCCAGAAGCAGCCACCGGCCTGCTGAGTGCCAGACCCTGTGGAACAAAGGCAGACTCTGCTATGGGTTCCCAGGTGCCCTAGTCCCAGGAAGGACAGCCCCAAGCAAGGCATACCTGGCTTCCCTGTCCATTTCTCCTCTCCATGCCCTGTTTAGAAATTCTAGCTACCCACAGAGATGCTCTGGGACCACACCTGCTGGAAGGCAGGGCCTGCAAGGCCCCAGAACCACCAAGAGCCTCACCCTGCATCTGGGTCCAGGGCTCTCCCCCAGACCTCAGGTAAGTCTCTGCCTCTGTCTTTCTGAGTCAGGTCAGATGGTTTGGGAGAGGGTGGGAGGAGGTATCAGCCACCTATAGCCCCATCTAGAAGTGCTACTTGTATTAGCACCCCCATTTGGCAGGGATAGCGGCTCTCATTTATCCCAACTGGCAACAAGGATGAAGGTACCTGTCACCCACTGGCATCTCCAGCAATCTCTTTGAACAAAATTCTAATCAAATGGCCAAATGTAAAGAAACATATAGGTAAACTGGTTTATTCATTTAATTAAATACAGACTATTGTTTAAATTATTAATACGGATATATTTGGATATGATATGATGTCATAGTCAAATGTCATCAATATGGACATAAATGGACATAATATCAAAGCACGCAACTGAAAAGGCAAAACACCCAATGAAAGCTGCATACCAATTATCACCCTGTCTAAAGGATGACATCTTGGGCCTCCCCGGTGGCGCAGCGGTTGAGCGCTGGGTTGAGAAGCTGCCTGCAGCCTCTGCAGCCGGTTCGATCCCCGGCTGCTCCCCGGCCACCGGAGAGGGTCCCACATGGCGAGCAGACCTCTCCTGCCGCCCGCTGCACCCCTCAGCAGTGTACTTCGGTCCTTCTGCCTGCTCTGCTCCCCGCTCTGGCTCTGGTGAATTCTCTCACCCTCCCGTGCTTCTGACTGTACCCAGTGCATGTATAAACCAAACAAACAAACAAATAATAAATAAATAAATAAGACATGCCTCTAGAAAATTAAAAAATAAAATAAATAAATAAATAATAAATAAATAATAAATAAATAAAGATGACATCTTGCCCAGATATCAACTAGGGTCAGAAATGAATTCCACAATATTCAACCAACTAGAGTTTCGTAGAAGCAAAGTTCTTTTGATGTAAGGCTGAGTGAATAATTTTTAATGGATCTCTGATAGAAACCCATTTCCTTTCCATTTATCTTAAAATCATAAAGAAACCAGACCCTCAAAGACAGCTCAGCCTGGAATGACAGGGACAGCTGAGCAGGTGGGACTGCAGCACCTGGTCCCCAAAGCACCCCAGGTGCAGTCAAGTAACATTCCACTGCTGTTACAGGCTGTTGCTCAAGGCGAGAGGCTAAGCACCCCAAGAAGAGCTGTGCAGACATTCATAGGCCCCGACTGAGCAACCTCCAGTAAGAGTTCAGCACCAACAGGGCATGGGGAGGAACAGGAAGAGATCATGGAACACTGGCCCTAGAGGGATGAAAATTCATTCTCAATACTGTTTGGGGTGACACAGTTGGAGGCAACCTGGGCACCTGTTATCATTGGGAGTGATTGAAAACTGCTCCTCTCTTAGAAATAACAGATTAGCTGCACATGCAGAAAGCAAATGGTCTGAAAAATAAAGCATTGAGAGAAAAATGTAAGAAACAGAAGGAGCTGGAGACCACCAAGAGAGCTCTGCAGTCCCAAAACTGAAAATTAGCACTCCCGTCAGGAGGAAACCTAAATGGCCCTAAAAGAGCTCTCTCCCTGGGCCTCCCCCATGGTGCAGTGGTTGAGCACGGGGCTACAAAGCTGCCCGCAGCCTCTGCAGCATCAGTTCAATCCCCAGCTGCCGGTGAGGCTCCCATATGGTGCGCAGACCTCTCCTGCCATGCCCGCTGCTCCCCTCAGCAGTGTACTTCGTCAGTCTGCCTGTTCTGCTCTCTGCTCTGGTTCTGGTGAATCCTCTCAGCCTCCTGCACTTTTGACTGTACCCAGTGCTTGTATAAATAAATAAATAAATCTTGAAAAAAAGAAAAAGAGCTCTCTTCCTAGTTGGTAGGAATAATGAAAGGAAAAGCTCCTGGTTTCAGGGTCAGCAAAGGTGAGCAGCACAGGTCAACACACAAGCACCTGCGCCAGACCACAAGCCTTCCTGCCTGGGGAGAGAGAGCTGGACTAATGACCCCTGGGGCCCTTACCAAACAGTTTCCAGTAAGGTTGGCACCCCATCCCCAGCATGATACTTTAAAAATAATCATAACGAGCACTCATTGAACAACTACTGTGTGCCAGACTCTGGGTTAGATGTTTTTATTGCCCCATCTAATAATGGAGACATAACACCACAATCAAGGGTATCCATTATTGTATAGATCCGATTATTTATTCATTCAACTATCACATGTTAAGCACCTACTTTATCATTTAGGCTCCCAGGTATGGTCCTAGGTGCTAAAGATACAGCAGTGAACCAAAGATCCCTGCCTTCATGGAGTTTGGGGTCACACATCTATCCCATTATTTCAGGTGGTAGAGCTAAGTATGATGAAGAAAAGTAAAGGGGTAACATTTGAGCAGAGGTCTTAAATGAAGGGGTGCGCATGCACAGGTCTGAGGAAGGGAATCTGAGGCAGAGGGGACAATCAGTTCGAAGGCCCTGAGGTGAAGGTGACCAAAACCAGATAAGGTCAGCAGGTTGGAGCAGGTGCAGGAGGGTGAGGGTGGGGAAGGTGAGGTTGGAAGGTATGATGAGGGCAGATCATTTTTAAAGGATCACTGTGGCATGGAAAAATGGATGGATATGGGAATGAGTGGGTGAATAACTAGATGGATGGATGGCAGGATGGATGGATGGATGGATGGATGGATGGATGGATGGATGGATGGATGGATGGATGGATGGATGATGGATAGATAGATGGATGGCAGGATGGGATGGATGGATGGATATGTAGATAACTGTGTTTCCCTGGGTATTGGCTATAGTAGGCTGGGGTTTCCCAAAGGTGAAAATATACAGAATATATACACATTGCTCACAAGTTGATAAAATATGCCCAATTTTCAGTTCCCAAATAATCACTCCCCCAAGGGGCCCCAGGCTAGAACATTCTTCAGTGAAGTAAACTCTTTAGAGAAACTTTGAGTCACAGTTCAACAGGTAAGCCAGGGCTTTCATTTCATCACAATAAAAGTCATGGAAGCAAGACCCAGGAAGAAATGTCTTACCTTCAGTCTCTAACTGGGCTGACTCTCACAGAACAGACTGGCATGCACCCCTGTACTACCCCAACCCTGGGATCCCCTAGGCACAACTACCAGCTATACCAAGACTCTTCCTCAAGTCCTTGTGCAAGAAAATCTGCTTTGCCCACCAAGAAAAGAAAAATGCCAGCAGTCACAGCAAGCCAAGACTCCCTGTAGGTGACACAGGTCACCAGGAGCCCCACCCTTCAGAGCCATCCTGCCACCCTTTTGACACCTGCCAGTCTCACCTCCAAATCCTTCTCCAGTTCCAGCCCGGCCTCCATCAAGTTGTGCTCAAACTCCTCCCTCTGCTCCTTCTTCTCCTCCTCCAGGGCATCCAGCGGCCCCAGCTCAATGTCACCAGGGCCCCCAGCCTTGCCTGTCTCCCCATTGGAGACAACAGCCACCGCATGGCCAGGAGAGCCATGGCCCGGGTGCGCCCCGCGTTTCCGGTAGTGGTAGGCCAGCACGTAGTCGACCTTCCTCTCGTTGTCATAGAAGTGCATGCGGCTCTGGCGGGCCTCGGACATAGGCTCGTTGACATCCAGGTAGTTGTTGATAACCTGGCCGGAGAAAACAGGACAGTGAGTGCAAGATCCAGTGAGGAAGGGGTGAGAGACAGAGGAGGCTAACCTAGAGCTCTGGGCCAGGGAGGTGGACTAGGAAGGCCCTCAGGCCCAGAGGCCCCAAGCACCCCATGAAAAGACAGAGTGGCCAAGTTCATCTGCCACAGAGCCCTCCAGCCACCTATCCAACACCTGGGTCTCAGAGCCTCCGCTCCAGCATCCATACACACACACACACACACACACATACACACACACACAACACCACACTCTGCACTCACAGCAGCATCCCTGCACATGCACATCACCTGCCTCCACGCACGCCCACTCTGCACATGTGGTCACTTCCCCTCAGCCTCTCTGTGCCTGCCTCCTGCACACACGTGTGTGCACACACACATCACCCTATTGCACCCCGGTCCACACGCACAGCCCTTCACATGCCTCCACCCACCACCTGCAGACCTGCAGGCTGCCTGCAAACCCACAGCCACATGTCTACACGCAGAGGACACTCACCGGCAGGCGCTCCTGGATCCATTGGAGCAAAGGCCAAGTGCTAGTCACCCGGCCGGCCCTACCTCCCACCCCACAGGACTCACTATACACTGTGCCCCTCACCGATCCTCATCCTCCTCGTCTCCAGTCACTGGTGAGGACCTGCCAGAGACACAGGGGGACTGAGGCTGCTCCCAGCCTCTCCCGGAGATGGGAGGTTGAGAGGAGAGGAGGAGCTAGATGAGGCGGGGCAGGCGCGGACTGCCTCCCTCCCTCTGGGTGTTTCCCCTGTTTATTACCGTTTGATACCCAGCTGCCTCGGCAGCCACCTGAGAGGTCACCTGGGCAACCAGATGAAGTGCAGGGCACAGGGGAGAGCCTCCGAGCCACACAACAGAGGCCTGGCTCCTCACGCCTGTGGGAGGGGCGCCAAGACTTTGCAGACAGGTGGGGTCACCTGGCCCCCACATCTCCCCCTCCTCCTCTGCACAGAAGACCCCACTGCTGCTGGGGTACTGAGCCACCATGGAGAGGGAAAGGCCTTAAGAAGATCATAGGGTCACACATACCTGCCTGCCAAGTGGACAGCCCCCGGTCACAAGGCCCCCAAGAGGCCAGTCACGCCCCCGAGCCCCAGTACTCACAGAGCTGCTGTGGGAGCCCCTGCCCCTGGAGGGCTGGCCGGAGTCTCCACGGGAGCTGCCCTGCAGACCTGGGGCTCGGGGACGAGGCACCTTGAGGTATTGCTGTCCAGGCTCAGGGGCCTGACCCCCTCTGGCTGCTGCCCGAGGACTCAGCCGGCAGCGTGGGGAGCCAGGGAGCAGGGGGATGTCTGGAGAGGAAAGACGGGAAGTAAAGCAGCTTTAGGGGATGTGAACTTGTGACACAGAAAAATGGGAGTGCTAAGGGAGGAGACTGGGGCTGCCCCAAGAAAATGGCCATGTGTCCTCATAGCTGCCTCTCCACCTCATGGACTTAGCCAGCCAGTGTCACGCTGGTCACAGAGGTAGACAGAGAGTATTGGTGGGGGTTGGCAGGGGTGGGGGGTGAGGGTGTTGCCCTACCATACACACATGCACACGTGCATATGCGCACACACTCAGGGCTGGAGGCACCAGCAGGAGCTCCTTTGCTGGTGACCGTCATCATCCCTTCTAATTCCTAGACAGGAAGAGCCATGGGAGAGCCAGGATGGGTGGGGCACAACCCAGAGACACCTCGAATTAATGCTAAAGGTTTAGACTTTAGGACATCTCCCCAGGCAGCTGCACCAGCAGGGCCCTGGTCAGCCCCCACACTCCCCAAGGAGGAGAAGAGACCCACCTGGGGCTGCTCAAGGCAGGGCACCCCCTGATAAAAGACTATCCTCCAGTGCCCAAGTACCTGCTGCCCACCAAAGCCTAGGGCACCTGCCAGGACAGCCCTTAGCAACCTGTGACAGGAGTGCGGTGCTATTCAGACATTCCCAGCATTCCTGAAGGGAAAGACCCTCCATTGGGGGTGCAACAGGAGGGTCTCACTCAGGACATCGGGGAAGGGCTTCACTTCTTGGTCTCCAGCTTTCCCTTGCTGCACGCTTGTCCACCAACTGCCCCAGGATAGAACTGAGAACAGGATTCTACCTCCACTGCAGGCCTAAAAGCCCAGGGCCCCCTGAGGTGTCCCTGGACAAGAAATAAAGGTGATGCTCCCTCCAGGCCCACCCTCCCTCAATAGCTGTGTCCCCACCCATAGGTCTGCTTACCAGTCTCTGCCTCCGGGCAGCCTAGACCAAGGAGGAGAAGCACAACCCTCCATCCCATTGCTGCAAGAGGCTGGATTTCCTACTCATCAGGGACCATCACACACTTTTTGCCCTTTTAGGTCACATATTGGCTATGTGAGCAACAAACTTGGCCCTTCTAGTTGGGTCCAAGCTCCAGTACCCAGTAACACAGCAGGCACCTTAGGCCAAAGCAGATGAAGGAGCAGGGTCAGAGATTTTGAGAAGAAATAACAAATGTTGAGTCAGGGAGAGCCAACTCCAAACAAAATCGTAGGCAGAGCTTATTTTCAGGGTCTCTCATGCCTGCCCTTTCACCTTCTTCTTCCCCC
>NW_023605226.1:0-26447 GCF_014898055.3 Talpa occidentalis
TTTTTCCTCAGTAAAGGCTGAAAAAACCACAATGATGAGGTTATAATTTTGCTAAAGATGTTGTTTACAATATCAAACGGTTATAATTAGATGATACAAGATAGAATGATAGATACATAGATGTTATTAGCTAGATAGACACACATGCAGGAAGCATAATTGATAGACAACTGGTTGGCTATAATATTTTGATATATTCCTGAATGATGGATATTCCAAATGATAAACTTTGATGCAAACCTCAGATATCTGGAAATAAAGTCTGAACAAATATATTATTTTTAAGTACCTACTCCTAACATCAATTGCTAGAGTACATCTTCAATAAACAATCTGCTCTCTGAGAAGTACCATTTGACTTTTCTCCATCATATTTGGAGAGGGGGTTTAGGCACCCTCTCCTTTAAGGGTGCATGTTTTCATTGCCTTCCCCTTGCTTGAAAGTGTTTCAAGGTTTGCTGAATAACCATATGCTTTCAGTTTGAGCTTGTGGTTTTTTTTTTTTTTTAAGATTTGTTTGTTTGTTTGTTTGTTTTGTTTATACATACAAGCACTGGGTACAGTCAGAAGCACGGGAGGGTGAGAGAATTCACCAGAGCAGGGAGCAGAGCAGGCAGAAGGACCGAAGCACACCGCCGAGGGGAGCAGCGGGCGGCAGGAGAGATCCGCGCGCCATGTGGGACCTCCTCCGGTGACCGGGGAGCAGCCGGGGATCGAACCAGTGCTGCAGAGGCTGCGGGCAGCTTCGCAACCCAGCGCTCAACCACTGTGCCACTGGGGATGCCCAGCTTGTGGGTTTTTTGACAATCATTTTTTTTCTTTAATGTTCTATTTTCAATGTTTGTTTCATTTCCTTGTGACACCTAAACTCCATTTAAAGTTCTTTACTTTTTGAGAAGTATTTTCAAAATTACACTCTTTTAACTTCTGGCTCCCTTTCCTTACTGTCTTTCAATGACTATATAGAAGAATATTTAATGTCTTAGGTCAGAGGGAACAATGGGGAAAGGCCATCTTTGATCTGTTTTCTACCAAAAAACGGAATCATTCAAAGTGTGAAAATTCTACAGGTCTGAAAGCCTTTTACTACCTTATTTCTCCCAGGGATCTAGAAACATTTGTTTCATCAAACATTTGGACAATGCAATATGCTAGACCTTATTTATGCTTTATTTTGCATTTGCAGAACTAAGTAGAACTAAGTTTATCTCTTTGTGGTATTATCTTGTTACATGCAATCAATGAAAAACAGCACATAATGCTAAAATTCTATTTTCCAATTTTTTCCCTTTAAACATACAAGTTCAGTTGTCATGGAATGTAACTTCCAAATTACCAAAGCTGATGTGAAATTTCCTTACACTTATAGAGGGAAAAATTTCAGTAATTCATATTTCTAAAAGTCTGAGCTCTCAAACTCTTTAGACTAGGATGATAATTTTTTTGGACATCAAAAGTTTCTCTTTCAAAAATTATATTACTGGGATTGTGATTTATATGTTATCAGTTATCTCCACATGGTAGTTAACAGAATGGTACTATGGTAGTTAGGCATTTAGGTCTTTCTTAACATAGTCCTCAAATTCCTTTTATTCTTTGGGTCCTCTACTACTCACTATCTCAACCCTTTCTATCTTTTCTCTCTGCCTTTGACTTTGCCTGTTTGTTGTATGCACTCTGTCCCAATAGAGTCTAATGGTTTATTTAGATATAACACTACTGTGTTGGTTAAGAATGTTTATTTCAATTGTAAATTCTTAGAGGCTTAGAGGCTTGGTTGGAAAACCAAAACACACCTCCATACAGTTTGATTGGCAAGCTAGAGGCTATTTTAATCCTTGTTTGCCTGCTTACTCTGTCTCACAGCTGTAAAATATTGAGGAGAGGGACTTAATTAACTGATAGTCAAAACTCTGATATTTAGGGCCTCCCTGGTGGCACAGGCAGTTGAGCGCCACACTGTGAAGCTGTCCACAGCCTCTGCAGCGCCAGTTCGATCCCGGCCAGCCAGCAAGAATCCCACATGGCATGGCAGACCTCTCCTGTCTCACCCCCTTCTCCCCTCAGCAGTGTATTTTGTCAGTCTGCCTGTTCTGTTCCCATTCTGTCTCTGGTGAGTCTTCTCACCCTCCCGTGCATCTGGCCTGTACCCCTGTTCTTGTATAAATAAATGAATCTTTAAAAAAACCTTAAATTTAGTGCAATATTGAGGGATTTTGAAAGGTGAGTAAGTACTAAGAAGTAAAGCCTTTGGTGTTGACTTAATATGTCATTTAGGTTTTGTCTTGGTCATTGAACCTTATGGTGGCTTTATTCACATGCATGTGCTACCATTTTTAACTCACTTTAGCAAATGAACCATTTGAACCTTAAATACTGCAGTCTGGCCAAGTATCGCAAGGAAGGCTGAAGAAGGCATTGCATGTTTTAGGCATGGGAGGTGAGAGAGATATATACGTATATTTTCTGGTTTTGCTATTTTTTCAGCCATACTTAGACATTCAAAAACATTTAACACTGTTCATATGTCTTACAAACACTAGTAAAGTTGTAGATTTAAATTATGTTCAGTTCTAAGAAGACCATGCTAACCCAGCTGCTAATATTTCATTCTACTTTATGATGCTTTGAACTGTATTCATGACGAAGGAGAGAATTACAAAGTAATTAACCTTTTCAACTTTTAAGACTAATTAATATCACAAATCAGATTTATGTTGACTAATCACAAAGGTTCTGAAAATAGCTTTATATTTAGATGTTCCATCATTCAGAACATTAGCAATTGATTATATAAGTAAACATAAAACTCAAGTCCAGTATGAATAGACATTTAGATAAATAGTGCATTGTCTAAAAAGACAATTTCCAAAATCTCTGTGTGGAACACTCTAATAATAGTTTCCTCAGAATGTCAATGACAAAATGGAATGTCCGAAATATATGCTTCACTATTGTCAAAATGAGTGCATTGGACTAAGGATTATGCTTGAATAACTTGTAAGGTGTGACCTCCATAGGAAGGTGAAGGAACGATGAGTCTATTAAAGGAAAGTCAAGCAGGGCAAGGAAAGTTCAGAGAGAATTTATATGTCTTATTGGAGAATTATTACTGGTTGGGATCTTAAAACTCAGGAAAAAAATAAGATAAAATGTTTGTTTGAACATTGACTGCTTTTAGCACTCTAATTTTATTACAATTATAGAAACTCAAACTGAATCCAGCACCACACAGATATGAACCATGGTTTATTGGTACTTATTCTTATAATTCAGCCGACTTGTTAATTGGTCTCTGAAATGCATCATATTAGTGAAAAAAGACTGAAAAATATTATCTTGCTGGATAAAAGATATTTTATAATTAATTTTCTTCAAGATAAAATCATCAGAACAATTAAGATAAAAATAGAATTTCCTCATCCTAATGAATGATTCTGTGTAAAGTACATCGCTAACTTCATATTTTTCTCTAATATCAGGAATAAGACAAGGATATCTAGCCTCACAATTTCCATTTAACTTTGCAAGATACTTTGGTGAGTGAAGTAAGCCAGACAACAAATAAAAGGAGCCCCAATTATGAAAGAAGAAACAAAATTATATTCCTAGATGATTTAATCTGTTATAAAAAGTTCCTGAGTGATTTACAAAACACTTAACTACTGTGCCATTGTAGTAAGTTTTGAAACAGTCTCAGTAATAAATGATCTCAGCAAGGTTGTAGAATGCTAGATGATTATGCAAAAATCAGTTACATTTTCATGCATTAACAATGAGCAATGTAAAATGAAATTAAACAGGAAAACTCCTCTGATACTATCTTTCCCTCCTAAGAAAATAAATCCATTTTAAATATAATTGAAATGAATAAAATGCTTATGAATTAACTTAGTAAGAGAAGTGCAAGACTAGTGCACTGAAAACTGCAAATTTGAGATTACAGAGCACATCCTTTCTAGCACAGGATCAGAAGGACTTTATGGCCTGCGTCTCACTTCTCAAGTCTGCTCACTGCCTAAATTTGTGTTGCTCTTTATTCTATAGCCTTGTCTATAATGAAAGTCAGCCATGAATTTTGCCTGCTATTGGATTCTATGTTTTTTTCTGGTGAATCACTGGATTTGATGGTAGTGTCATGAGAACCCTAAAATCATTTGTAATTACAGACCAAGTAATTCCTAAGAAAAACTTTTCTCCCTTGCAAGTCCCAATGAATATATGAAAAAGTTAAGAATTAATCATACAATTCAGTATGGAGGATAAATTCAGGATAATAAAAACAAGCCATAGTCAGAAGGAAAAAAAAATAATAGGTGATCTCACTTAATTTGGAATATAGAAAAACAAACAAAAGGTCAAGAAAAAGCCACAACTAGCAATCTGACCATATCACTGAGGCATACAGCAAAAGAGGGGGTGGGAGGGAGAAGAACAAGGATGAACACAGGGAATATGGGGAATACAGTGATGGTTCACAGGTGATATGGTGGGAGGAGAACTATGGAAACTACAACAATGTAAGAAAAAAATTAATTTAAAAACGTTATAACAAAAAAATGCAATAACATTGTTCTGATGAGACCAAGATTTGCTTGGACATAAACACATTTTCAGAGGATTCATCTAGAAAACAAAAAACTGTGTCAAAGGTAACATATATGAAAATAAGCCATTGCAATTTGTTTATATGCTTATAATCTTAACATAATTAAAATTATTTTAGGTTAAATAAAGTTTAACCAAACTTTATTTTTTTAATGAGTTTGAATGCATTTCTTTTTTTTTTTCCAAAGATTTATTTATTTATGCATACAAGAACAGGGGTGTAAGCCAGAGGTGTGGGAGGTGAGCGGATTCACCAGAGACAGAGTGGGGAGCTGAACAGGCAGATCTACTGAAATGAAATGCTGAGGTGAGCAGCGGGCAAGACAGGAGAGGTCTGCTGCACCAAGTGCAAAACTTTTAAAGAATGGTTTTAATCGGTTCTGAAACTATGAAAAAGGAACAATTGAGTAGACAGATTATTATTACAAAATACTAGTGAAAGGCATGATATAATACTTCCCTTGGCTTTTTACAATGAAATATTTAATTTTGTGCTTGGAGTGTGTGTTACATTAGTACTTCAACATTGTTTAGAGTTGGGTAGGATTATTCAGGGATGGCCTGCCAGGGATCTAACTGGTGCTGCAGTGGCTGGTGATAGCTTGATAGCACTGTTTTTAACTCCTGTGCCATCAGGGAGGCCCCCAAACTTTAAAATTTTAAATAAAGGCATATTTATAATACAATATCACATGGTGATACAGAAACTAATGGTTTTTATATTTTAATTAATTAAATTTTAGTTGTCAAAATATTTATTGCTTGTTAGCTGCCACTAAAATTGCAGTTTCTTAAGTATTTGAGTGCTTAAATTTCTTTAGAAGTATATTTTAGGAGTTAGAAATTTTTAGAGAAATAATCTAATGCTGTGGTATCAAGAGATGAAGAAATAAGTGATTTAACATTAGATAGTCTCGATCAAAAGCAAAGCAACATGATCAAGTAGTATAAGATGGGTCAGTCAGATGGGTATCCTAAGCCTCACAGAGGATGGATGCTCAGCTTTTCAAAGAATTTTACAACTGTGTGAACAAATTTAGAGCCATATTTCCTATAAAAGAAAAATGAAGTTGGCAGCTCATAAAACAAAACAAAGATACTTTCAAAGAACAGGGAATTATTAGAGATTACAAAACATTAACTTATTATTTTATTAAAAGAAAAGATTTTCTTATGTAAACTTTGAAACAATAGCAAAGGACATGATTTAGCATTTTTAAAAACAAGAATATATATATATTATTTATATATTGTTAAATTTTATTTATATATTTTTGTGTTGAAGAACTAGGGTGTAGCCCATAACTGCATTGGGGTGGGCAGTGAGGGGATTCACCAGAGACAGAGTGGGGAGCAGGCGGATCTACTGAAATGCACTGCTAAGAGAAGCAGTGGGCGAGACTGGAGAGGTCTTCTGCCCTATATGTGGGTTCGCTCCCTGACTGGGTATGGAACTAAGGTCCTAGCAGTGATAGCACTGAGATTTAACCCCTATGCCAATAGAGAGGTCCAAAGAGAAATATTTCTAAGGTGATTACCTGCAAAACTTTTAAAGAATGGTTTTAATTGTTTCTGAAACTATGAAAAAAGAAACAATTATTACTCAATTATTATTACTACAAAATACTAGGACATAATATCATACTTCCCTTGGCTTTTTACAATGAAATATATAATTTTGTGCTTGGAGTGTGTGTTACATTAGTACCTCAGCATTGTTTAGATTTGGGTAGGATTATTCATCTGACTATATTCATAAAATTCAAAAGATAATATGGTTAATGCAAGGATTTGCAAGGAGAGAAATATGTTCATATTGGTTGTATGATATTCTAGCATATCGCTATAGAAAATACAAAGGAATATAAATTATTGTTGTGTATGCTGAACTTGCCATTGTAATTAGATAGTGTGAAGCTCTGACTGTCTGGTGATTCCATCTCAACAACTGGTGCATGTTTGTCACTGGTGTGAGTTTCCTTCTTGGATTAAAACACCCTCTGCCTTGCTAGAATTATTACGGACTATACCATAGTTTGTACAATTAACTCTGTACTTTGCTTCTGTGAACACCATCTCTTACCCCCCAAAATCATTTTTTATACATGCTAATAATTTCAATTTAGAATCATACCATTGAGTATCATACCCAGCAGACATATTTTGCAAAGGAGCACTTGCAGTGTTGCTATAGCATCTAATAAACTGAATTATTAATATTTCTGAAATTTAGCCAATTTATACAAAAGTTGAAGCATATAAAATATTTCTCATTGACACAACACTGTTGTTTTTATGATTACCTTTTATTTTAGTGTTACATGTAAAATACTGTTTTGTTTATTTTTTATTTTATTTTTACATCTTGTTCATTTTATATGTTTAATTTATCCCTTCAGGTGTAACCCCCATAAAATTCCCACCCCTAAATCACCTATGAACCATCTTCATATAGTATCTTGTGTTCTTCCCTCCTCCTTTTTGACCCCCTCTATCCCCTTCCCTGCTGTATATCTCAGTTCTATAGTTTGCCTGCAAATTTGTGTCTCTTTTTTTACCCCTGACCCCTTGTTCGGTTTCCTTGTAGTCCTCCTAAAAGTGATATTTTTCTTTTTTCCTTCTGACATATTTCATTGGGCATTATTCCTTCCTGCTCCATCCATGTTCCTGCAAATGGCATGAGTTTATTCATGTAAGACATGGTTTTATTTCAGTTTGCTCTTTGATGACTTCATAATTTCTGGGATTGAATATAGACATGTCTCTTGTCTAGTCTGAGTTATTTCACTGATTTAGTTTGAATGCTATTTCGAGTCATAAAAGTAAAACTCTTTTTCAGATGTGTTTATTTATAAAAAAATATACAGACAAAATAAGGTAAAGAGATCTATTTAATAACGTAAATTATTTTTGTTTGTTATATTGGGAACTCCCCTCCTACTGAACTCCCTTATTTTTCCATTTTCTTCATTAAAAATTATATTAACAGAGTAATATTGCATTATAACATGATGCAAATTTTGGATATACATTATTATTGACCAGCATGTGGATCTAATATATTCACGTTAACTGCTTGTCTTTAGCTTTAGGAAAGTGATGTGATTTAATAGATAATGTATAATTATTAAATTGGTATTTTTCATTTCAAAAGACTTTCAGGTTTACTTACACATATTTTGCATTGACTTACTAAACAATATTGAACTCACACAGACATATTAAATTTATTTACATTTATCACAGATGTAAAAAAAACATAGTTGTTAACTATTACCAGCTTTGTGGTAATAATCTGGATTGATGAGATTTTTATTTTTTATTTTTTAAGATTTATTTATTTATATATACAAGCACTGGGTACAGTCAGAAGTGTGGGACGGTGAGAGAATTCACCAGAGCCAGAGCAGGAAACAGAACAGGAAGACTGACGAAATACACTGCTGAGGGGAGCAGCGGGCTGCAGAAGAGGTCTGTAGCGCCATGTGGGACCCTCGCCAGTGGCCGGCGATGGAACTGGCGCTGCAGAGGCTGCCTGCAGCTTCACAGCCCAGCACTCAACCGCTGCGCCACCAGGGGAGGCCCTGATGAGATTTTTTAAAAAAACAGATTTTCACTTATTGATTTGCTCCATACTACTACATATTAAAAATATTTGCTCTAATTTTTCTGAATCAGACTCTGTGTAAAACACCATGGATATAGTGATTGAAACCATTCAGTGTTAAACAATATACATGATAGATAAAATAATTATAAGGCAGTGAATTCAATGGCTTAGTGTTTTACCAATCCTTTATGGTTATGTAGTGGAAGAAATTTAGTTTACAGTTAACTAAAATTAGTCTACAGTTAACTACAATTAACTAAAACCCCACTGTAGTTAGATATTTTAATGTTACTACTCTAAATTATACATTACATATGTATCTCACATGACACTCCTATTAGAAAAAATTATTCTAGAGAATCTAATCTTGCACCTTGTGTTATCAAACTATCCAGACACTTACTATTCAAATATTCACAATCAAGTAGAAACTTGGTATTATTTAACAAGCAATATTTTATCCAAACTTTTGTGTAAAAATATATTGATTTTAATCACATCTATGTCTGCAGTTTCTTTAATGTGCTATCAACTTTGCGAAACACTTCATACATACAGCTATATCACTGGCAAATTTTAGAGGAACTTTTATTTTTTGCATTATATCATTATATGGTGAACAAGAATGAGCTTGCTTAGTTAAATATGCATTTATGATTTTATAGTCCTATCTTACCCCTCATTCTTTATATCTGGACTAATATGAAAAAAATTCAAACACTTAATGTATTGAAAATGTCTTTTTACTATATTTCACAATAACTACAAGTAAATATGCAGTATACTAAGCTGAAAATGAAAGAAATTAAAAACAGAAAGTAGGAACAATTCAAATGCCCTATACAACATTATAGTACATTAGTGTCTAGTACAGTAGTTTTCTTAAGACTGTAATTGCTACTTCCCCAAGGAGCAAACACCTGCAGTGGTAAGTAGCATTCATGTAAATGAAGTGTAGACTGCACAAATTAATGTAATTTTCTTTTGTTGACCTGAGTTCAGCTATAATGGACAAAATTTTTCGTTTCACTAAAAATGCTGTCAGGGACACAAGGATCAGTTCAGTTGTTATTAATGGTTGCAATGACATAAGGAGAGAGAAAATAAATATCCCAAATGGAAAATGAATAGTACTTTAAGTTATGATGGCTAACATCTAACAGTCAGATGCCAAGCAGATAATTACAGCAAGCTCATTGTGTGTGACAGTAACCTTGGACATGGGATGTAGTGTGAGATCAGTATGTTGATAGAATATCAGAGTCTCTTCATCAAGGCATTTGAAGGCTAAAAGCTTGCTAGATGCAGCTGATTGGTTTCAGGTTATGACAGGGGAATGTTTATCTCTTAATTGAATTCAAATTGATTTTCCAGTAAATGATAGTTTTGAGTTTATGAAGAAGATTCTGGATGGCCACCCAAAAGTAAAAAGCAAACATAATAAACAACTTAACATTTTTATACAATAGTTGTCCTGTGGTTGCTTGTAGACAGAGAATTACCTGAGCACATGGATAAGTTTAATAGCTAGTGGTTATTATTAACCCATCTGTAGCCCACAATGTGTAAATTATTTTCTCTCTTCACTTATTTATTTCTACTCCCAGTCCCTTACTCAAAACCTCACTTTCAGACAAGTTCTGTAAGCATAACTGAAAGAGATTTTAGTTTGTAACTTTCTTAGGGCTGAAGATTTTCTAAAAAAATGGGTTAATATTTGCAAGTTTAAACTATAATTTCAACTGTAAAACACCAAAACAGTGTTCATCAGTTAATCATTCAATACCCTAGGCACTGTCAACTTTCATTGACAGACATTTTGGAAAATTAATAAATCAAAGTCAAATAAATTCAAACAAATACAATAAAATGATAAAGCCACAGGTTTTATTTAATCAAGCCATTCTGAGTGTAGAGAACAAATTTAATCTATGTGTTAAGAAAAAATAAAGCTAAAATGAAAATAAATAAGGCGATCTAAGAATTCTAATGGTAATTTGGAGGTCAAATTGATGGGGAGGAGGAAATCATCTTTAGTGTTGTTGGGGCTGGGAGTTTTGTGAGAGTTTCCCAAGCAATTTAAAGTTGGCCTAAGAAATACCAATAATACATAAGAGTGAGGGATGCAAGCATTAAAAATAAAATGACATTAAGATATAAGCTGATCTCTTAGATAAAAATAAAACTATCCATCTGTTGCTTCTGTGAATTCTGTTAGCATAGTAATGTCTCAATCAATGATGCAAATATAGTGAACACATGGAGTTTCCAATTCACATAAGGAGTGAGAGTCTCAATTTTCTTTGCCATCAGTCTGCTGTACAAATTTGGACTAGGTATTTTCCTCCATAGTTTCATCTATCAAATGCCTGAAGTATTGTTGCATAAAATAGCAGTTCCTGATTTAAGCATGTGTCAAGGCAGTGTGTACTATAATCATCTATAAAGAAAAGCCTTATTCACAATAAGGCTTGCGGAAGCTACATGTAAGGGATAACAAAATCGGTACTGTCTTTTTGTAGCTGATTGTGACTTTCGTATATTTAGGAAAGAAACTGTTCTTTTCCCGTATCTGCTTACATAAAGAAATTGCTATCAGACACTTTACCTTAACTAACAATTCTTGGAAAAAACAAATGCAGAAGAGAACAGGAGCAAACATAGCTGGGATTTCATCACATCCCTGTTGGATCTTCTGGTGTTTCTTTTTTTTTTTTTTAGTATTTATTTATTTATACAAGAACTGGGGTACAGGCCAGAGGTGGAGAAGGGTGAGAGAATTCACCAGAGACAGAGTGGGGAGCAGAACAGACAGACGGACTGAAAACACTGCTGAGGGGGGCAGTGGGCAAGACAGGAGAGGTCTGTTGTGCCATGAGGGTATCTCCCCTGGCCAGCCGGGAATCGAACAGGTGCTGCAGAAGCTGCAGACAGCTCCGCAGCGCTGTGCTCAACCCGCTGCACCCCCAGAAAGACCCGATCTTCTGTTGCTTCTTATAGCACGTAATACAAAACGGAGAAGACATGCCACTTTGCTTTGTAATAAAGTTCCAAGTAGGCATGATTTCTAAACCAATTTGTCTATAAATGTGAAAAAAATCAAATAATTTAACAGAATAATTTGGAATGTATTTTTTGGGAAAATCTGTTTGTTCAACAATCGGTCTCTCCTATCTGGTTGGCACTGTTTTAGCTGCTAGTAACCTAGCAATCAATACTGTCAATAAAATAATGACTGTTCTTGTAAGGCCTGCATATTGGTAGGAGGTAGGATGGCTATATAATACAATAAGTAAATGATTTAACAATATGAAATAGAGGTAAAACAAAAACAGATAAGGGGGCCTCCCCAGTGGCACAGCGGTTCACCACTGGATTGCGAAGCTGCCCGCAGCCTCTGCAGTGCTGGTTCGATCCCCGGCTGCTCCCCGGCCACCAGAGAAGGGTCCCACATGGCGCGCAGACCTCTCCTGCCGACTGCTGCTCCCCTCAGCAGTGTACTTCGTCACTCTGCCTGTTCTGCTCTCCCGTCTAGCTCTGGTGATTTCTCTCACCATCCCACGCTTCTGACTGTACCCAGTGCTTGCATAAATAAATAAATAAACAAACAAATAAATAAATAGATAGATGAATGAATGAATAAATAAATAAATAAATAAATAAATAAATCTTTCAAAAAAATAACAGATAAGGGGTAAAAGAAAATATAGAGCAGAATAAGAAAAATGAGCAACATTAGTGTGCTGAGTATTCAGCGAGTTGACCTAGATAGTACAGAAGAGTTAAATTCATGTAATTCTTCTGTGAATTAGGGGCAAAATTTCATGACAGCAAATACAAGGAAAGTGAGTTTAGAGAGAGGAAAGCCAAGAAAAAGGGAATAGCTAGAGTCATATTCAACAATCCAGGAGCCACTACCCACATGTGACAATGGAACACTTGAAATGTGGTCAGTAGACAGAGTTTCTAAAGTTTAAATTCTATTTATTCATAAAAATTATAATTTAATTATAAAAAGATATTTGATATAGTTGTTCATGAAACTTTCACTATACTTGGGACAACTTGGTTATATGAATTTACCTTTTCAACTATAAATTTTATAATGTAAACATCAATTGTTACCAATGAAAATCTAACCTGTAATTTGAGATGTGCTGTAACAATAATAAAATATTAAAAAATATATAGATGATGAAATAGTATCATTTATAATTTTATGTTGATTATAGTTTGAAATGATAATGTTAGATTAATAGGTCAGCTAAATATATTAAAAATAAGTTTCTATAGGGCCTCCCCGGTGGCACAGTGGTTGAGTGCTGGGTTGTGAAGCTGCCCGCAGCCTCTGCAGCGCCAGTTTGATCCCTGGCCGCTGGGCGAGCAAGGGTCACACATCGCTCGCAGACCGCTCCTGCCTCCCGCTGCTCCCCTCAGCAGTGTACTTCATCAGTCTGCCTGTTCTGCTCTCTGCTCTGTCTCTGACTATGCCCAGTGCTTGTATAGATGAATAAATAAATCTTAAAAAAAATTTAAAAATAAGTTTATATATATTTATATGGAACTTGTGTTGATAGTTTGATGTAAGGAAGAATGATAAAAATACACTTAAAAATAAAAGGCAATTTTACATGTGAGCAGAAAGCATTGACACCTGATAAACATGAAGATGGACTTATAGTCCATGAATAGGTGGAGAAGTTTAGCAGAGAAAAATAGATAACAGCCAGCTTTGGGGAAGAATTAAAATCGATTAAATAAATCAGAATCCACAAGAGCACCAATGCAAGAATAAATAACTTCTTATCCTAATATTTTCTCCCTCAGAGTTTTCCAAGAAATCAACAGGGAATTAGGACTTGGTGACAGAGATAAAGTATATATTTCTCTGTACCCTCATATGTAATCCAGCACATCAACAGAAAGAATAATAAAAACCATATGATCATATCAATAGTTGATGAAAAAACATTTGACTAAGTCCAACATTCATTTATGATGAAGGCCCTTGAAAGTCTCAGGATAGAAGGAACATACCTTAACATGATAAAAGCCATATATGACAAATCCACCGCAGTATTATTCTCAATGGCGAAAATCTGAAGGCCTTTCCTTTAAGATCAGGAACAAGACAAGGATGTCCTCTCTCACCACTGCTCTTCAATATAATACTGGAGGTCCTAGCCAGGGCAATAAGACAAGAGAAACACAAGGAATCCAGATAGGGAAAGAAGAAATAAAACTATCACTATTTGTAGATGATACAATAATATACATATAGAACCTTAAAAACTCCACAGAAAAACTACTCTTTTAAAATAATCAACCAGTTCAGTAAAGTAGCAGAATACAAATTCAATACACGAAAATCACTAGCTTTTCCATACACAAACAAATTCCATATGTTCAACCATCCTTTTGCCCCTGGGATGAATCCCACTTTATTATGGTGTATCATCCCTTTGATGCATTGTTGGATTCTGTTGGCAAGTATTTTGTTGAGGATTTTTGCATCAGTGTTCATTAGGGAGATTATCCTGTAATTTTCTTTTTTTGTTCTGTCTTTGTTGCGTTTTGGTATTAGTGTAATGTTGGCTTTGTAGAATGAATTTGGTAGTATTCCTTCTTTTTCAATGTCTTGGAAGAGTTTGTATAGGATAGGCACTAATACACAGCTGAATGTTTGGTAGAATGCATTTGTGAAGCTCTCTGGGTCTGGGCTTTTGTTTTTGGGGAGTGCTTTGATTGCTGCCTCTAATTTGCTATTTGTAATTTGTCTGTTTGGATATTCTATTTCTTCTTTGTCCAGCTTTGGATAATTATATCATTCTAGGAATTTGTCCATCTCATCTAGGTTGTTGAATTTGTTTGCATATATGTGTTCATAATAATCTTGGATTATTCTTTTGATTTCTACTGAGTCTGTTATGATTTTTCCTCTTTCATTTATAATCTTATTTATATGTGTTTTCTCACATTTTTTCTTTGTGAGCCTGGCTAGAGGTTTGTCTGTTTTGTTTATTTTTTTTTAAAGAACCAACTTTTGGTTTCATTTATCTTTTGGATTGCTTTTTAATTTCCATTTCATTTATTTCTGCTTTGATTTTTATTATTTCCTTTCTTCTTCTGGCTTTAGGGGTTTTTTGTTGTTCCTTTTCTAGCTCTTTGAGATGTGAGATTAAGTTTTTTCTTTGAGTTCTTCCTTGTTTCTTGATGTGAGCCTGCATTGCTATATATTTTCCTCTTATTGCTGCTTTTGCTGCATCCCATACATTCTGGAAAGTGGTGTCCTCCTTGTCATTTTTCCTTATAAAAAAGAATTTTTCAATTTCTTCTTTGATCTTCTTATTAGTCCAGTGGTTTTCCAGTAGTGTGGATTCAATCTCCATGAAGTGGGAAGGTTCCTTGTTTTCTTTTCATGATTTATTTCTAGTTTGATGCCTTTATGATTGGAGAGTATAGTTGGAATGATTTTGATCTTCATGTATCTGTTGATGTTTGTCTTGTGGCCAGTATGTGATCAATTCCGGAGAATGATCCATGCACTTGAGAAAAATGTGTACTCAGATTTTTTAGGGGTGCAGTGTCCTATAGATGTCTGTTAAGTTCATGAGTTCTATGTTTTTATTTAGGGCTCTAGTGTCTTTATTTATTTATTTTTTTTGTCCTGTTGATCTGTCCATTGGTGAGAGTGCAGTGGTGAAGTCTCCACTATATATGTATTTTCCTTAATGTCCGTTTTCAGAGCTGATAATAACTGTCTAATATATTTTGGTGTCCTTTCATTTGGTGAGTATATGTTGATGAGTGTTATATCTTCCTGATGTATTGTCCCCTTGATCATAATGTAGTGTCCATCTATGTCTCTTTTTTACTTTCTTTAATTTGAAGTCTGTTTCATCTGATATAAGTATAGTTGTTCCTGCCTTCTGTTTTGGTCCATTTGCTTGTAGGGTTATTTTCCAACCTTTTACTTCCAGTCTGTGTTTATCTTTTGTGATTAAATGTGTTTCCTGGAGACAGCACAAGGATGGATTTTGTTTTTTAATCCAGCATGCTACTCTGTGTCTTTTTATTGATAAGTTTAATCCATTTACATTTAGAGTTAATATTGATATGTTATATCTGTATTTGTCATTTTGTTTGCTATCTTGAATATCTTACTCCATTCTCTTCTTGCCCATAGTGTTTCTTCAGAGAAGTCTGAGGTTGAGGTTAACCTGATTGATTTTCCCTTATTAGTTATCTGTTTATTCCCCCTTGCCAATTTCATTATTTTTTTCTTTGTCTTGGACTCTTGCAAGCCTTATTTATGTGTCTTGCTGTAGTTTTCTTTTCATTTTGGTAATTGGGTGTTATTCTTGCCTCTTGTATATATTTGTCTCCTTTTTCATGCTTGGGAAGTTCTCTTCAATTGTCTCCTTGAATAATTTCTCAGATCCTTTGTCTCTCTCCTCACCTTCTGGAATGCCTATAACTCTTGTATTTCCTCTCTTCATGGAGTCTGGTAATTGTCTAAGGGTATTCTCATTCACTTCTCCCTCTATTTCTCTTTTGGTTCTATTTATTTCTGTATTTTCAAAAGTACTGATCCATTATTCCATTTCTTTGGTTCCATTTTCAATGCTTTTTTCAAGAGCTCTTTATTGCCTCCAGAATTCTTTTAGTCTCCTTCTTTTATTTCCTTTCTTAAAGTCTCATTTTCATTCTTCAGTTCATTGACTATTTGTCTCATCTCATACTTTTTAATCATGATGATTATTAATTCTCTATATGACAGGCAGAGACGTTCTTCCATGTCATTGTTTGAGTTCTGGTGACTGATTTTCTTTTTATGGCATGTCCTTCTCCTGTGGGATTGCTTGGTTATTTGTATTTTCCTTCTCCCTGCTGTTTGCTTGTGCATTCCATGTTAGTATTTGTATTAATATATTCATTTAAACATAGATATAGCCTTTAAACATGTGAGGGTTGTCATTTTCAATGAACAGTTAAATGAAAATGGAAACAAAACCTTTACGTATAATTTTATAATTAAATACAAAGTCATACATTTCCTGCTTGATAAATAGCAGATAAAACATACAAGTATACAAGTTGGGCCTCCCCAGTGGCACAAGGGTTTAAGTTGCAGCACTATGAAGCTAAAGCCAGCCACTCCAGCAAGAGTTCAATCACCAGCCAGCAAGCTAATCTATGTAGAGTAGCAGACCTCTCCTTTCTTACCCTCTGCTCTCCTCAGCAGTGTATTTCAGTCAGTCTGCCTGTTCTACTCCCCACTCTGTCTCTCTGGTGAATCCTCTCTCCACCTACCCCACAACTCTGGCCTATACCTTAGCTCTTGCATGCGTAAATAAATAAAATAAATCTTTTGAAAAATCATACAAGTAATTAAAAAGCCCATATTCAAAATAATTTTAGTGTACTTGTGTATAATAAACATTAAATGCTGTATATTTCATTTTAAATAAATTTCATTTGCCATGGGAAGAAAATGAATACAATATTAATCCTACAGAATACATAAATAGGAATTGAGTTATTTTGACCTAGAGAGAAAAGAAACTAAGTTTTTTATGCAGGATTGAATTAATAGATAATTATAAAATAATACTCTAGATATTTTATGTCAAATCAACTTAAAAATATATTCAATTTTAGATAGAGTTTCTTAATGTTCAACTTTCCAATATCACTCCAGCTAGTCTATACTAATTTATCCAGTGTTCTAAGGATATGTTTGATGAGAATCTAGTGAGCAACACTAGAGGACAGGAAAAGACATAAAAATGTTTTAATGAGCAATATTCATAGGAAAAAACATAGATTTACAAACTTAAATTTTAAATGAAAACTGGGGAAAGAGACTCATTATCATGGGTAGATAGCTTTATCTCTCTTGTCCTAAGTTTCCTCATCTTTAAAATGAAGGTGTGGGGATAATAACTATTTCTTATTGGAAAAAAATACTAAAAAAATGCTGAGATAAGTAGATACAACACAATCAAAGAGCATCAACTAGGGAATAGCAATTTGATGAGACATAATCAGTAATGTAGTAAATTAGGCACTAAATCAAAATATAGTGCAATAAATCAAATGGCTGTACATTCAGAAAAGTTCTTGAAGACTTATTGATTAAACAGCTTCTGATACTTGTTTCTGTATAGAAATTGTAATATGCTATAATGAACAAACATAATAGTAAGGCAAAGAGAACCAGACAATAAAAACTCGCTAAAATAATAACAGATCCTAAGATTAGTCATGATTTAGTAATAAAACTAGAAATGCTTCTACTTAAGAATGCTCCAGAAGTTAGATGCTCTGAAAAGAGACATAAAATTGAGAATCCAAATGTGAGTCTTTAAAATGGTCTTTTGTTGGGCCTCACTGGTGGCACAGGTGGTTGAGCGCTGCACTGTGAAGCTGTCCGCAGCCTCTGCAGCGAGGGTTCGATCCTGGCCTGCAGGCAAGAATCCCACATGTTGAAGCAGACCTCTTCTGTCTCGCCTGCTGCTCCCCTTAGCAGTGTATTTTGTCAGTCTGCCTGTCCTGTTCCCCGCTCTGTCTCTGATGAATCCTCTCACCCTCCCACGCATCTGGCCTGTAGCCCTGTTCTTGTATAAATAAATAAATCTTTTAAAAAATGGTCTTTCATTAATGTAGGTTTAGTTTGAAATGCCTTTGGAATCAATACCTGAATGAGAAAGGGGAGGGAAGCAGGATTAAACAGAGGGAGAAAGATAAGTCGGGTTACTCTGCAGTCCAACAGCCTCAACTGATTTTTATAGGAAGTTTTAGAGCTTAAATAGCCCTTTAGAATTTCCTGAAATTTGGCTGGATATCACAGAATTGATATTTCAATACAAATTAATAATAAATATATCCTGATGCAGAAAGTGGCACAAAGCAAAACACCTCTTTAATGTTGAAGCTACCCCTGATGACAATACAGTGGAAGCTTGTCTTCTGACAGCTCTCCCAGAAGTGGGGCAATAAATTCTCATTGGAGGGAATTCCTGGAAACTGTTATGTTGTCTATCATTGTTTATTCTCTGCAGCAATCTGATCCACTCCTTCATGTATACTCTGGGAACAATGTCTCTGGGAATTCAGTTGACCTGTGCTTTTGAGTAAACTTAGAAGGGTAACATTTGAGGATTGTTTCTCTTTTTCCAGTACAGCAGCTGCTCTTGGATGAAATTGTTTCTCATTGCTTCTCACCAGTATAATTTAGTTTAGATTATGCTCATCCCCCCTTATACCCTTGCTGATCTTAATGGTTTAATTGGTCATTTGAACCTTGTGATCCAAATTCTGTTCTTCATGTTCTTCTCAAGCTAGAATTCCTAACTTGTCTTTATTGTCACAAATGAGGAAGTCATATTCAATAGGTATTCCCTAAATTAATTGGGAATAAAATATATCTCACTTTTATATTAAGTATGGTTTCATAATTGCCTTTTACACTAAATTGGCTATTCCTTTTGGCCATTAGTTCCTTGAAACAAGAACCTCAAGTATCTAAGACAGCAGTTAAAGATAATTCAATGGGGCTATTGCTGTGGAACCTCTCAGAATTGTTCCCCTCTTGGGAAGATTCTCAGGAGGGCATATATTGCCTTATTAGGGGCAATGTCTCTGCATCATTTCTTAGCAAGAGGCTATGGTTTCTAATAGCAACAAGGAGAGATGTGTCATTTCTGAAGACTCAGAGTGTTCAGGAAAATCTTTGTTTCACATTTAGGGGGTTAGCAGAAATTTCCTATCCCATGAGGAATGGCCCCATTCTATCCCACACAAGGGACTGAAATTGCAATAATAACCATGCTTTGCTTGGGAATTTAATCTTCTTCAGGACTTGTAAACCCACCATTAAGTCATGATCTTCATCTTTCTCTGTCCTCCAGCTGTGGGGAGTATACGACTTTTTAAGTTACACAGGAGAACTTTGGCTCACTTAGTAATATAATAGAATGAATCACTCAAATTTTCTCTTTAATTCAGTCACTGGAAATAAATCATTCAGATTTCTCTTAATTTTCTCTAGGCTGTCCTCAACTTAGTGAAAGACAATCAATTCATTGTCTTCATAATTCCTATTTCCCATGATTTTTAAACACCTGTTAAATATATCAGCTATTGCTCTTCTTTTCATTTGCAATTTATATTAATTTAACATCAATGATAGATTTAATAATTGACCTGCCACTTTATGCAAGGTACTGTGCTTACCTATCACCAGCAATATGGCTTTCAATGACAGTCAAGAGCTGAGTGAGCTAGGTCCAAAACACCACCTTACTGTCTGTGTTAACAAATAAGTGCTGTAGGGTGTGTTCCCCAGAAAAATGATACTAAAATTGGGTTACCTATGCAGGTTGCTTCTTAATGGTGACATTTGCAATCAACACCTTTGGAAAGAAGAGGAAGGAAACAACAGAGCAGAAGTGAGTTGTCTTACATGTTTGACAGCAGTCTTGCTAAATCCTACTGAAACAGGGATATGAATGACTGCAGAGTTGTCCTGACTTTGGTCCATTATGATTAGTACTTTATACTTTCCCATTTAATTAGTTATTAGAGAAGAGTCATCCCAGGAAGCAATGAGACCTTGAGCCACATTGAGTCAATCTCTGAAAATCCCTGAGACGTGAAGGTTACTGCCATCAGTTCTCTCAATAGCTGAGGCCAAAAGTTTTTCATTGAAGGGAGAGCATGTGCTGCATTGCAGAATCTACCACCCTGTTATCAATAAGAATACTATTATATTCAGGCATATTAAGAGCTATTTATTAGTATTCAATTTCTATGCCCATCGGTTAAGTAGTTTAAGAAGTATCTCTCTTTTTTGGAATTTGTTTAATAAAGCAGTTTTAAAATATAGTTAAAGACAGGTTGTGATTGTAGATCTAGAGAGAAAAGGAGAATACAAAAGAATAAAAGGAATGAATATTTGATGAACATCTAATAAATATGTTCTAAGTTTATGTAAAAGTATTAGAGTGGCATTTGTTTGTTTGATTGATTGCTTTTTATGCCACTGTTGCCTGCCCTAAATCATCTTGTTGCAACCTGCCCTAAATCATCTTGTTGATTCATCCATTGGTCTTGGAAGTTGTGCTTTCTGTTATTGTATTGGTTGAAATCTTGTCACCAATAAGGATGATTAAAGCTCAAAAGCCAGCATAGAATGGTGATACAAGAACCCAGCCTACAGGGTAAGGACTGTCTATGAGGGGAGAGTGTGGATGTTGCCAAGGACAAAAATCTCCCTTGTGCCACAACTCCTCGAATCTAGGGAGTGATCTGTAATCACCACATGTGCAAAATTGGTCAAAGCATACCACTGTTAGTGCTTTGCCAGAAGCTCCAAACTGCAACTGCTGCTTCAGCTGCAGTTCTGATCTCAGCAGGCTTTGCTGGTTTTGTCTTTTCCGTGTGGCGCTGGTAGAAGCAGGGCAGCACACATGCTATTTGGTTGGTTCATAGGCAGGTTCCATGAGAAGTTTCAGCTGCATAGTAGTTAGGTTGTCCAAATGCCTGCAACACCCAGATATGGGAGGATCTGTCGCTCCTTGGGACCACCAAACTAGCTGTTCCCAGCCCAGGTGTCAGATGAATTCCCTTAATGCCATACAGTAAGCACTGATCTCTCTGGGAGGCATGCACTCTCCTGACTGTGGGGTCTAGGAGCTCAGAAATGCCCTGGGAGTCAATGTGGGGAAGGAAAGGGTGACTTTTGGGTCTTCCATACTTGCTGGCTGCAGCCCCAGGTCTATTAGCACCATATCTACCAAGCATTTAGTGTTCTTTATATAGCACATCTTCATTGGGCTGAAAATTCAGAGAAGCTTTGGGAGTTCAGTCAGGTAGAGGAAGGTTGGGTACTTTTGTGGTGCCAAACTAGTTTCCAGCAGTTGTAGATATGTCAGCTCCATGCCTGGACAGCTGTCCATTTTACTCACAGTATCTAGAACTCCTCCAGCTGCAGTGGACTACAACCCGGAGGCAAGGAGTAAGGTGGATTTTGTATCTGGTAAAAATTGAGGCTAGAGTGCTTAGTGTGACAACAAACTTACCTACTTCTCCTAGAGTTGGAGTTGGGACCTCTACCTGCTACACCTCGGTTTGAGAATTTGCAGGGATTCTATGCAGTATTTGTAGAGACATATGCCCCCCGAATGTGAACCTCCATCTGTCTCTTCCTACTTTGGTACAGCTAACTGTGTTTATACAATTTTCCATGACTGTATTTGCAGCTCTACCCTCTGTCCCAACACTGTCAACGCTATGGACTCTGGCCACCCACCATTTGCAATGTAGGTGCACAGGTAATCAGGCATCTCCAGTGATAAGTTTATATGAGATGTATGATATGTTAAGCTGTTTTCTGGATGTACTTTGGAGATATTTTCCTGACACAGCTTACTTACTTAGCCATGTTTTCTGAGCATGTCCAGTAAATTTTATTGGTGAAGAAAAATGAGGTAAAATAAATATATCACTTAAGTAAATGTGAAGTAAGTAAATGTGAAGTAAGTATTCAAACCTGGGTAATTTTGGTTTTAACATCGTAGTTCTTAACACAATATAACTATATATTGGAAAGGATGGATTTGGAATAATCACAAAGGTTATTATATCAATAAGTGCTATTTTAGGGAAAGTGAACAAAGAATTTTGAGTTTCTGATGCTGCTGTAGTTGATGGCAAACTACAGACTGATATCAATAAGCAAAAATTATTTTACTGTTTATATTAAAAAAGTCTTTCCCTTTGTTACAGTATAAGACACATATGTGCATATACACATATGCATGTAGATATATATGTTTGTGTGTGTGGAACATATAGATATATGTATGTTGTTTGTGTCTATTGTTTGTGTATGTGACAGGGATTGGTAGAGAGAGAAATATCAATCCTTGGAATGTATTAAATAAGGAAATGTCACCATTATTATATTGGTACAAAAAGAGGAATTATGAGTTACTTATTGAAAAATAAAGTTTTAGAGATAATGAGATGAACTTTATAATTACTGATAAATCTTCATATTGAAGCAATTATTTCAAATAATCTACTGAAACTGGTTTCTTAACTGTCATGAATGTTTATAAGGAGTCAGTTTGTACCTGTGTTAGATTTAGCTCTTTTGTGTGGGAGAAGAACAAATAAAAGTCAAATTATTCACAAAAGAAGGTCTCCTGAGGATTTTTTAAAATGATAGCATTTACGGAATTTTTTTCTTATAGTCATAAAGTTTTGATGAAAGAGAAAGCTGTTACTAAGCAACACCTCTACCCCTTCCTACCTTATTTGGTTTCATGTGCAAATTAACTGTCTAGGAGAATTGCCAAATGTTTTAACCAAAATGTTCCCAAATCACAAATGAAGACCACTGTCCTGTCAAACAGGAAACTCAGGAAACAGTATTACAATTTCCTACCTTACAACAGCTTCAAAGGTGGTGTTCTGAACACATTCTAGTTAACTGATTATCTCTTTTAGTCAATTTTCCAGTGAATGAATTTCAATAAAGAATTTAATCTCTATAGTTCTATATTTTCTATCCTTTGTTGAATGCATAAAATATAGGAGAACATTTTTGAAATATTCTTTCTTTAAATGAAGTATAATTTTGATTTGAAATATAATGAGTAAATTCTTAGAACCTGTGCCAGATGTTCAATTGTATACTATATAATTCAACCAACACAATTGATATTATACACATAGTATTTTTTCCAGACTTCATTGGCATATAATTGACATTAACATGGTACACATTTGAGGGACTATATAACATGGTATATAACATACATGGCATGTATAACATATATAACATGGCACACAATGTATGAACTATATAGACTCTATACACTTGCACATTGCAAAATGATTACTACCATAGAGTTAACTAACACCTTCACCTAGTCTCATAATTACCACTTTTATTTTGTGGTGATAACATTTAAGATATACTCTTTTAACAAATTTCAAGAACATAATACACTATTGTTATTTATAATCACAATGTTGTACATTGTATTTCCAGAATGTATTCATCTCCAAACTGGATATTTGTACAATTTGCCTGATTTATCATGATCCAGCCCATGATAACCATCATTCTATTCTGTTTTTTGAATTCAGATTTTATAGATTACAGAAGAGGATTCATATAAAGTATATGTCTTTCCGACGTATTTCCTTTAACATAATGCCTTCAAGATCCATTTATGTTGTCACAATTGGCAGGATTTCCTTTCTTATTGCTTAAAATACTCCTCTGTGTGTGTGTGTGTGTGTGTGTGTGAGAGAGAGAGAGAGAGAGAGAGAGAGAAAGAGAGAGAGAATGTGTGTCTGTATCTTTATTTATCCATGTCTTGACAGACACTTTGGTTATTTCCAAATCATGGCTATTATAATAAACATGGGAATAAACATAGTAAACTAGATATATCTTTGATATTCTGCTTTCATTCCCTTCAGCTATACATCCAGAAAAAGGATTGTTGGATCATACAGTAGTTCTACTTAATTTTTTTGAGGAACCCCCTATTTTTTTCCATAGTGTCTCTACACACTTATAGTCCCATTGACTTCCCTTTTCTCCAAATCCTTACCACCATTTATATCTTCTCACTTTTATTATATCTGTCTTAACAGGTATGAGTAGTATTTCACTGAAGTTTTGATTTGCACTACCCTGATAATTAGTGATGTTGAGCATCTTATCATGCACTTACTGGCAACTTATATGTCTTCTTTGGAAGAGCTGTCTATTTAGTACTTTCTATTTTTGTACTTGTTACTGAATTTCTATCTCAGCTTTTGCTGGAGAATGGGAGGATATATGGTTGGGAAGTGGGTTTTTTGCATGTACTTTGCATCTAACTACAGAGAAGAACTGTGCAGAAGTAGAGATGAGCCAATCTGGCCTTCCTACATGTTTTGACATCTGGAAGTTCCAAGCATAAGCTGACAATCACAGCTTTACCTCATACTGGATCCCTTGTTCTCAAGCTTTCCTGTTTGGAGAGTGGATTCTTTCATTCTACAGCTCTGATTCATAGCTACTATCTGCAGTAGAGTGTCTTTGGTCTAGCATAGTCCTTGAAGATGTCAGTCTACTACTCCAATACTTTGTTGTGGAACTCTGCTCCCCTAATTCTACTCTTCTCTGGAGGCAGGTGCTCCATCCTACACACAGACTGTGCGCTCCCTTACTCAGGGTTGCCCCTGATCTGGCCATGAAAGCTTCAGTCAACAACAGAGAGGCTTTCTGTCATAGCCACCCCTTTCTCTTGGGTTGTGCTCCTCTGGTAACTAAAGTTCAAACGCAATAAAAATCTCAGTTTTTCCTACCCTCTTTGCGATGTAGTCCTTCTTTATGTGTACAAAGGTTATCCAGTCATCCTCCAGAAGTATGTCTTTATTTCCATATAATTTGGTTGTAAATAAGTAGATGAGGCAAGTCTAACAGCTTCATTCTTCTGCCATCAAGCCAAACTTCTCTTAGTTAATTTCATTAATGTTGTATAACTTATAATGTAGATGCTGACTTATCAATTATTATGGTACATGTACTTAGCTATGATTTGAAAAAATACCTGCACAACTACTTATAAACACAGTTGATAAGTCAAACAGAAATATTTGAAACTCATATAAAAATAAAGCCATAATTTGATTAGTTCAAAAATAATAGTTTCATGGCATAACAATACCACTCTATTTTCTTTTTTTTCTTTTTTTTTAAGATTTATTTATTTATACAAGCACTGGGTACAGTCAGAGGCTCAGGAAGGTGAGAGAATTCACTAGAGCCAGAGTGGAGAGAACAGGCAGAGTGACGAAGTACACTGCTGAGGGAGCAGCAGGCGGCAGGAGAGGTCTGCGCACCATGTGGGACCCTTCTCTGGTGGCCAGGGAGCAGCCGGGGATCGAACCAGTGCTGCAGAGGCTGTGGGCAGCTTCGCACCCAGCGCTCAACCGCTGCGCCACCGAGGAGCCCCCACTCTTTTTTTCTTAACATTATTGCTTTTTAAAAGACAAAGCATTAAAAGAAAAACAAAAACACTCCAAGGGATGGCTTAGTTGCTACATAAAATGTTTTTGTTTGCCAATCTTTTTTTTTTTTTTAAGATCTATTTATTTATACAAACACTGGGTACAGGCCAGAGGCATGGAGGGGAGAGAATCCACCAGAGACAGAGCAGGAAGCACAACAGGCAGAAGGACCGAAATACGCTGTTGAGGGGAACAGCAGCCGAGACAGGAGATGTCTGCCATGCCATGTGGGAATCTCCCCTGGCTGGCTGGGATCGAACTGGTGACGCAGAGGCTGCAGACAGCCTCACAGTGCTGCACTCAACCTGCTGCACCACCGAGGAGGCCCTGCTTGCCAATCTTATCCTTTCCATATGTCAATACATTTTAAGGGCAATTATGTCATATTATGTGTGTGTTTTCTAACAAATCTTCAACATTTGGTCTCATTTTCCTTATATTGTAAAATTTCCAACTAATTTTACATCGCTTAAAACATTTTGTCCGGATTTTCTTTTAATGTTGGAGTTTGGGATTGTGGTGTCAAAATTTAGGTCATGGTTTCTCTTAGTAATTATTCAATTACTTTTAGTAATTGTTGAATTTGGAGTGTTGCTATTTGTTAATGTTTTGTTGTAAACTGTATGTTTGATGTGAGCTTTTTAAAATTTCATAACATATATTATCTTCCATTTTTTTCCAAAATAAGAGAATTTTGCATTTATCACTCAGATCCACTTGTTTCATAGACTGAATTAAGGATGGCCAACACACTGCATTCTTTGAATTTCTAACCATTCAGACTTGAAGGTATGGTTTCATTTTCATGAAATACATGGAATGAAAATATTCATTTTCATAAAAATATCTATGAAATAGTTCACTATCTTCCAAGCTGATTTTCATGTGTTATATTAAACAGGTAATAAATTGTTTATTTTTGTTAAAATTTTTAAATATGTGATTTCCTATAACAGAAACCTGAAAACTAGAAAATTTTACCTGTTTTTGTGTAGGCCATTATTATGAATTTTTATTTGGCCTTTTTTATATACTTTGTGATGCATATAATGCTTCTGAGTTACTTTTTTGGCGCTGCATGAAATTAACTGTGTATCTGCACAGCTATTTCTCAATTGAACTTTTATCAATAAATTACTTGAACTCT
>NW_023605227.1:0-26445 GCF_014898055.3 Talpa occidentalis
ACAAGAATGTTGGGTAAAGAAAGCTAAAGATGGAAGAGAACATACCATGTGATCTTATTAATATCTTTATGATGTAGAACAGGTAAAATTAACTTTTGTGACAAATTTAGAACTGTGTTATCTTTACGAGGGGACAAACTAGTTATGGGAAAATTTGGGGGATGATTAGTCAGCAAATCAATTTAACATTCTTTAGTAAACTTTTATAGGGTTTAGTAAACATTTAGAAAACTTTTATAGGGTTAACTTGTCAAACAAGTTAGACAAGTTTGGTTATTCATCTTCACTAGGTTATTTATTTCATAAGTAAAAGAATATTATATATAATTTTTATTTTCTTAAAAAGATTTATTTATTTATGCATACAAGAACTGGGTACAAGCCAGAGGTGTGGGAGGATGAGAGGACCCACCAGAGAAGTGGGGGGAGCAGAACAGGCAGACTGACTGAAGTGCACTGCTGAGGGGAGCAGTGGGTGAGTCAGAGAAGTCTGCTGCACCATGTGGGTTGCTCCCTGGCCGGCCAGGGATAGAACTCTTGCTGCAGAGGTTGCAGATTGCTTCATAGCGCCACTAGGGAGGCCCCCAAAATATATAATTTTTAAATAAAAATATAAGTGTGACATTTGTCCAGGTCTACCAAAAAGATATGGAAACATTATGTCTGAAAACAAAATTTTAATTGAATGTTTCAGTATGTTTTTGAAGGAGTTCAGAACATGACAAAAAAACTGCTATGGCATATTGACTATTTTGGTTAAATCACTTAAAAAGCAGCAGATATAGGAAGGAAACTTGGATCTTCTTATTTCATAAAAGTAGGAGATGAAAATTCCCATGTGAAAGATGTTCTCCCCACACAAGAAGGAAAAAGCCACTCATCACTAAAGACAGGAAGTCAAGGTTTAGAGAAAATTATGCCAACAAACTTCTCACACTAACCCTTCTCTTCCTAGCCACTTTTCCAGTATTAACTACTTAAGCCTCTGTACCTACACTGTACCCTCCCTATACCTTGGTTCTACCATCACATTGCCACATTTTTAATATTTACTACTTTGTTCAATTCTTACTGCTTCTAGGAGTCTTTTTCTTGTGACAACTCCCAAATACATGTAAAAAGAAATAATTAAAACCTCTATACTTTTCTCTTCTTGATATGTTTTATGTTAACTTAATTCTTAGACCAGGTAGAAAACCTCAAAGGGTAAAAGAGATTTTTTTTCCTCCTCTGAACGTTATTGTATAGATATATTATTTGTAAGTGACAAAAAAACTATTCAAAACAACACCTTACATATTTGGAACAGACTCAAAAAGCTTATTTTAAAAAATATATGTTTTATTCTAAACTTTATTATTCTAAACTTACCAGAAAGACAATTGTTGCTGACATCTAGTTTTTCCAAAGAAATAAAATGAAAAAGTGGTATGATTTTTGTCAAACTGAAAACAAAAACACAAAATTCAAAAAATTTTTAATGAAATGTCCTTAATATTATTGATATAACTATAATAATACATTTATGTAAGATAATTATATAAGACAATATACAATTGCATTTGTATAATATAATTAAATATATTAGCTAACAGTAGTTATTAAAATGCAGTAACTATAAAAATCTAAGTATTCTATTGTGGTATATATCTATCATTTTTCTTAAGAGAAATTATCATAGATATTGTGCATTGCAGTCCTATATGTCACATTTGTGACTAACATATTCATGTATAATCAATACATTAACAATGTATAACATATATGTATAATGCAGTAACACATTACATAATGTATGATGCATTAATGTACACTTGATATATAATATTACCTTGGTATATAACTATAAATTTTTTGGCCTTAATTGTATATATTTGTCTTTGTTATAAGACCACATTTACAGAGAATTTTATTGACTCCATATTTTTTCCTGACTCAAACACATAACCTAAACCTTTTAGAGGTAAACAGTAAAAATAATTGTTTTGACTTTTCAACAGGATAACTTATTAGAACTGTTTTTTTAAATTAAAATATATTTTGGTTGCCAGATTGAAAATGATGAAACTACTGTTAAGTATTCAAAGTTATACTGAGGTTATATATACAGCAAGGAAATATGCCCAGTATATACACAGTGAATCCAAGGAAGAAAATAATAGTAAATACATTGATAGAATGGACTTAAATTTGACAGAAATATATTAATATTTAAAATTAGTAAGGTAGTATGCATGCATATTCAATTCTAATAATAATGAACTTTCATTCTACTTTTAAGTGTATCATTGTTAGAATTATCATTAGGAATCCATATTCAAACAAGGAGCATAAATGTTAAATCAAATATTCACACAATTGAAATAAAAATATGTAGGGAAAATTAACTGGTTTGATTTGCATTTCTAACTAAGTCAACACTTACTCTATAACATAACATATTACTCTAGTTATTTAAGAATTAAAATTAAGCCAGTTAAGCCGTTAATTTAATAAACAAAATTTAAATATTTAAACAAAACAAAAATGTCTTTGCATATAACATATTCTCAGCAGAAGTCCAAAATTATTCTAAATGAATGCTCCCTATAAATTTTGCAACTCCATAACTCCTCAAAATATGCTTCAACTAATGCAATATTTCTGGTACAAAAAAAGTACACACTGATTTCTACTTCTTTTGCTTTCTTACTGTTTCTTCATTTGTCCTGGCAGAGATTTTTCACATCTTTATTTCCACCAAGTCCATGCCATGGAAAAAAAATACTATTATTACAAGGTCAGGAGATTACAAAATAACACTGTGACTGGAAGTCTCATGGGTTCTGGCAGAAAACTAACCCTTGTACTAACCTTGACTCCTCTCTTGTACTAACCTGGTCTGCATTAGCAGAGAGACAGAAGATACTACTGATGAAAAAATAGACTAAATAATGAGGTTGGAAAAGGATCTCCCTGAGTGTAGCTGATGCTGAATAAAATATTACATATATTACACATATAAAACACCTTCTTAAAATTAATTTCCAGAAGAGAAAAATCAAGGTAATAAAAGAAAAAAATGATGAAATGTTGTTGGCCATTACATTTATACATATACTTTGATTATTTGTACATAAACTCCTTAATAGTAAAATTTATTGAAATGTAACATACCCTGAAAAAGAAAGGAAGAATGAAACTTAAAACTTTGCCAAAAATATTTAAATTTAAGTCATAATGTTATAATATTCCCTATTCAGATATAATCTGGATCATTAATTAGTAAGAAATTTAAATCCTTTAAGTAAAAATATAATTATAATAAATGTATTTATTAACAAGAAAATCCTTGTCTTATATCTTCAGTTTTTTTCTGATACTAAATCTTTGTCACCCAGAATTTGAAAGATTAATAGATAAATTTTTCTTTTTTCAGAATATCTTATGTTTTTAACCAATAAGTTATATGGTAATATGAAGGTTATATGACAAAATCAAGTAAAAACAACCAATAAACTTTTAGAATTAAATATAAAAATTTTGTTTGCAAAAATCAGTCCAAGTAAAGAAATATTCATCATGACCAAAGTTTTTCTTTTTAATATTGAAATTTTATCTTTTCAGATAAAAAGGCTTGTAAATTGCATTATTTTTCTTCTTTAGAAAGCTTAATAAAGAAAACTGGCTATTCATTCGCCTCTATGACTATTCATTAGGATGGTAGAAACCTAATAGTGGAATCCACTTTTTAAACCTCTAGAACTTTTCCTTTTACTGACATTCTGTGTATATTTTTTCCAAGAAAATTCAAACCAGAAAGACAAAGGACATTAGTGAAAACCTAATACCATTTGACCTTGTCACATTAGCCCTGGGCATAAAAAAGATATAAATTTCAAAGACGACAAAAAGCAAAAAATTTGTACAATGAGCAGCCAATGGGTAATAGTTTCCACTTTCTGCTCCTACTTAGGGTCTCACTGGAAGTATAAAGGCTTATGAAGCCAGAGAGTCTTCCAGTTAGGACTCCACTGAGTCAAACTTAAAACAGTCACATGTCCTAATGAAAATTTAAAACAGAAGTCAGGATGAAACAAATATTTCAAACAATATGTAGTGAGTATCATTCTTTATATGTATTTCATTTGTTGGGAGAAAGCATATGGAATTATAATTTCTTCCTTGTGATGAAAATATTTATCAAAAATTTCAAAATGTATATGTATATAATTTAAAAGACATACCAACCACAAACTCAAATATTACATTTAGAAAATTATTCTCAGTTTTGAAAAATGTATTGACATATATTTTCCTTTCAGATCATCATAAAATCCCATAAAGTAGATAAACAGGTATTTCTACTCTTCCCTTTAACATGGAAAAAAAAAAAAAAAAACAAAAACAAACCTCAAAAACTGAGATTCAGGAAGTCATAAGAGTTGTTCAATTTCAACTGACATAAATTAGATTAAGAATTCAAACCCAGATATGGTTCTAAATAGTCACTGCACAGGTAAAAGCTTAATATAAAGTGTCTACTTTCTATAGTTTCTATCATTAGCTTATTGTAAAAGAAATTCCAGGTTAAAAATGATTATAGGAAATCATTTTAATACTATTTCTATCAGTCACAATTTCCTAGTGGTCTCGAGTTGTTTCCCTTTTCTATCAAAAAATGGCAGGAGGTAACATGTACAAAGAACTTTGTGAGACCCTCAAATAATAAATTTAAATGTGACAGTATTATTAAAAAATTCAAAACATCATATATAATATTTTTCTTGTAAAAATAAAGTTCTATTTAAGATTAAGTTCTTCTATACCTAAGGGATTATTGAGGTTAAGGACATATCTTACTCATTTTTTCACCCCTCAAAAAAGCTAAGTCCACCTTAGTATTGAAAAGTTAGAGGGCTACTGAAAAAAAAAATTATAAAAAGGATTATTTAGACTGAGTATCCTATATTGTTATAAATGTTATAATTTTTTTAATGGTCTACTCACTTATTTCCTAGTCATATCAATATATAAGGAACAAGTCATATTACATTGCTAGGGGAAAAATTTATCAGCTAGCATTAATTTTAATTTTCAAAAGTAGAATATTTCCTTGATGATTAAAATTATCCAAAGAAATTAAAGGCATTATTTTTTGAAGTTTTTTTGATTTAAATATTTTCCAATCTCTTTAAACATTATCTGATCTACTTCTATAAAATACACTAGATATAATAGTTACTAAGTGATTGATTTATTGCACATATCCAAAACACAGCTGACTATTCTGGTCGAAGTTGTACTACTTACCTGGAAAATATTATGAAAAGATCCAGTGCATTTATGAATGGCCCAAATTACTTATTGTTATCTGATAGAGCTGACTCTGAAATAAATTTCCTTCTCAAGACAAATCAACTTTTTCAATGCAGATTTAGTTTTGATATGTCAAATAGTGGAAAGGTTTAATAGATGGAAGTTAAATTATTTAGGACATATACATATTCAAAGGATGAGCATTTGTGGCAGAGGTTGAGACAAAATTTTGTTTTTGGGGGGAAATAGGTATATATGTATCAATGCATATGTATGTATATGTGGGGTGTGTGTGTGCATCCGTGTGTATGTGTATAAATTGGGTTGTCCTTGTTCACTATTTTCCAAAAGCTGTATGACTCAAAGAAGGTGGTTCCTTTCCCTATTTCATGTGCCTTTGATGAACAAATTAATCATATTAGAGTGAATAGGACTCAATGAAATATTAAGCAGAGGAAGACATACACATATTGTGCTCCTGTTTTAGTTTTAGACAGTTTTTCTCTGCAAAGATCCAGATGTCTGGTGGTTTCAAATGGATCTTCTGTGGCAGGTACCCATTTCAATTTAATGTTAAGGTATTTTTTTTAAGTGTTATTTTATATCCTTAGGGAAATCGAATTTAAATCAATCTTAACAGTTACAAAAAGACATGCAAGTTGAGAGCAGATTAAAAATAGTTCTTCCAGGACTTAATAAGTACCATTTGAGAGAATGAGACATCCTTCTGAATTAAATTAACTACCTCCCCTATTTTCCAAGGACTATATTCTTTACAAATATAAACAAACCTGCCCTGAGAGATTTCTACATGTTTGAGATGAAACAAAATGAGTAGTATAAGTTGGCAATTAAAATGCTATTTGATTTGCAAGTGTGTTGATACACTATATTTTAAAATTCTACAAAGCTATAATTAATATATATAATTTATTGTATATTAATGTAAACACTAATATATTTTAGCTGCATGAATGGAAAAACCTAACAACTTTTCTACTTGTTTATGAAGATCACACATTAACTTTAAGTAATCATTCACTTCAATTAGTGCTTACGAAAAAAATGTCTTTACCTGTTTTGAGAGATAGTGAGCTTTTGTAGCAAAGGCAGCCAATATGAAGAAAATGCTTCCACAGTTGAAATGCTGTTATCATCCAAATGTAATTCTCTTAATAGAACATGATTCTTCAAGGATGGAAGCTACATTCAAATTTGAGTCATTTAGCTCATTGTAAGCAAAATACTTTTACTGTTTAAGCAAATATAAAACTCACCAAAACTTAAAAATATATATATAATGTTAAACTGCATATCCTAAATCAAAGCATAATGTTATGAAAAATTTAGTATGAATAAAATTTCTAATAATTAACTTTATAGTAAGAATTTATAAATTAAAGTTATTTCATGAAAATGTAGTTAGAATTTCATGATAGATAAATTTGGGCACATATACTAAAATGTAACTGAAAAATATTTAACTCTGTTGAAGATTTTTTAAATAGAGAAAAGCATGCAATTGTTTAAATTATACAGGAAATAGAACACAGCTGGTATGCAAAAAGAAGGTAAAATTAAACAAAATTGGCTTTTAAATTGTGCAGTTGATATTAAAAAGTTGTATTAATGATAGATATTAATTAATTCAAAACAATTACTTCACTTAGGTAATTTCCCTGTAACTTCAATATTTGGAGCAATCCACAGTTTTCAATGCCTTCTACTTCAGTAAGATGATTATGTGAGCAATCCAGGTATATAATGGTAGGAGTATCACAAAGACCTTTAGTACTAATTAACTGATTGTGGTCCACAATTAGTTGCTGAAGATTTCTCAAAGATTCTAAACCACCTGGAAGAAAAATTGTCCATGATCATTTGTATCACAATTTCTTACAGATTATAAAGGAGAGTTTCAGCTTTTTTCTAAATAGCTGTACCTTGCTGTTTCCCAATATTTCTAATTATAAGCAAAGACTTAGTCCAAATTTACTGGTGAAAATTATCTTTTATGATGTATTATTTAAAATTGCAACAGAGATATTTTTGAATGGCGTAATACATATTGATTGAAAATTGAACAAAATACTAAAAGTTTTACATTGGGGAGTGAATATATTATTTTCCAATACCAATGAAACAAGGAAGAGACAGAAGGATTTGTTTAAAAACAGTCTCAAATCAGTTTTAAGGCTTTTGCACTTTTAATCCTTGCTTAAGTTGTAACATGTAGCATTAGAATGCCATTCTAATGCTAGAATGCCATTCTAATGCCATTCTAATGGACATCTATTGAGATGTCCATCTTAAAATCCCAAATGAAGCATGTGATATTATAAACAAAAGTACTAGTATGTTCTTTGGGTATTTCAAGATTGTCTCAAGTGACCTCCTCTTTGTTCAGAGAAACTTAAAATCAATTATGATATTACCTCAAAAATATCAGAGGAGACTTAGACTATAGGTTATAAGAGAAAGACTGAGAGGTGTTTCAGCAAGCTCACAGGAGTTACGTATCTGTATTTGCATCGCAAGGGAAAAGTATAGACTGAATCATAAGTGAGTGATAACAGCAGTTGTCCGGCAAAATAAGAGCAGTAAACAGAGAGAGAGAAATTCACTGCTTAATCCTCACCGCCACCACCACCACCAAAATATGGTTGAATTAAAGAAAAATTTGGAAAAACCTGTTTGTCATTCATTATAAGGCTTTGATATATTGCCAAAGTGGTAGAACACTATATACAGACAGATAGGTCTATCTCTCAGATTTTAAAATAAAGATTTAAAGGGAACTTATTAAAACATTTAAAATGAGACTTCAAGAAGAAGTAGGATGTGCTTTAAACAAGCAAATATTAACCTAAAAATTGACCTAATGAGAAAAAGAAAACAAAATCATCTAAAAATATATGGAGCTGAGGTCCACTAACAATCACATGAGCAATCTTGGATGTATCCATAGATCTTTCAGTTGCATTGGGTCTTGAGATGACAGCAAGCCATCCTGGGAGATGACAGTCATCCTTATGAGAAACCCTGAGGTAGAAACACCTAGCGAAGCCATTCTCAGATTCCTAATTTGGAGAAAATGTGGCAAAATAAATCACTGTAGCTTTTAATTACTAAGTTTTTTGTACCTTGTTTCACAACAATACAAAAGGAGTCCATTCTGAAATAAACATGAGAAAGGAGAAAAAAATTTGAAAAAGCTTTGGACTATTCAAGAACATTTAGAGAAATTTAATATAATAAGAGTTCAAAGGTATTTAAACAACAGACGTTAGTAAATAAAAATACCATGAGAGATTTAATAACAAATTTAGAAACAACATTGTACAAAACAGAAATTAAAGATCAAGTTGCCCACCAAAGAAAGAGAATCAAACAGAATAAAATGCAAAGAAGCGAAGGGTAAGAAACTAATTAATAATAGATGTGAAAGAGTGACAATGTTGGCCAAAAACAGATCACCTATGACCAAAAAAATAGTCAAACCAAAACAGTACTCAAAATATATAAGAAGCAAAATATTACAGAAATGAGAGAATAATTCAATATGCTGTTTGAAGACAACAATACATTCTAAGAAAAACTTATATTGACTTATTGTTAGTAAGCTGTTTCTCAGTTAATTCACTGATGGAGGACAAAGAACATGTTATTCAGGTATCTAGGCATAAATGAGTTATGAGGATGGGAAAGTCAAGTTGGACTAGGTTTGCCACAGCAATACACAATATTATATATGTAATGGAACAATACCTACAAAGAAGCAAGTGAAAGCATACTCCAAAAGTAGAATTCACAGCTATATTCTTACTTAAATATGAAGGCAACTGACAGATATTGCCAAAAATGCAAGAATCTAGGGACCACAGCATCTTTGAGCCCTGTGAAAAGATTTAAAAGTGCAAACAAATTGCATAACCTAGACAAGCAAAAGATAAAAGAAACAGTTGTCATAAAAAGAACTGGTACTGACCCATTTTCCTACTGGTATAATGTTGCCAAGGGACATAAGGAGGGAGTCAAAAATCCCAATATGATGTCAAATTCTGTGAACACTAAAAATTGTGAGAGGGAGTAACTGTAAAAAGCACAAACATTCTCATTCTCTTAGAGTTAATATTGTCAAAAATAGATTGACTGAAAGCACATCTCAATAAATTGCTGAACAAAAAAGTAGGCAAGGGAAGGTGGAAGTTTAAATGAGATCATTTTATCAGTGTTAGTATGAGGAAACTGACAAATAATGTTTCCAACAAGTAATTCACATGTAGGTGATTTTTGTGCATTAATAGATTCTTTATAATAATACTCTAGCATATTTTAACAATTATTTAATTTATAAATCATTGTAATTTTAAAACTTCCAAATTGATGTTCTAATTCAGTAGTGGTAAATTTGCTGGCTACATCACCTCAAAAGTAGCATTGAATTTTGCACGGTTTCATTTATATGGAGAATATAAAGAAAAAAAAGAAAAGATTATTCAAAACCAAACTAAAAACAAACACTAGAAATCTGACTGTGAAAATGAGGCTACCCAAAGGGGAAGGAGAGAATAGAAAAAAAAGGAAGGCGCGGGCTCAATGGACCATGGTGCCCTGGTGGTGGGTGTGGTATGAAAGCATACTCCTGAAGAGGTGGGATTGTATATTTCTGACTCATATACAGTGTTGTAAACTTACAATGTTACCTTAATCACAATATCAAATATTATAAAAAAGTACTTAATCATGAGGAAATGCTACTAATGTTAATTTTTGAATGTAAAGTGGTATACAATATAATCTAAATATACTGTTAACTCTTTAATACTGGAATATGAAATATATGCCTAGAGTACATCTGTTTATGGATATACTAATAATTATAGATATAATTATTTTCTAATGTTTAATTAAACATTTCTTAATTACCTAAATTTCCTTCTATTAATCTTTACCCTACCCTAAATGTATAATAGAAAAATAGACTTCATTAGCTGAATCATTACAATGTTCAATTCAAGTGATTTCTTTGGTCTCCTTTTTTTCACATAACACGCGTACTTCATATAGATGGATGTTTTGTTTAACATTCTATATTTGTTACTCCTCAGATAGTTTGAACTTTTGTTCAGGTATTTGCCATGTTACAATTTTATTTTTTAATGGAGTTAGTGTCAAGTTTTTTCCTGATTTTTGAAATGATAGGCATAGAGAATCTACTATAAAGTATATTCCTCACAACTCGACTATAAATACAAAAAAAATTTCTAAATATAATTTTACTGCTGATTAAAACTCATCAGCAACCAGGTTTGCTAATCCTAACACTGTGTTGTGTTCACACAGAAATAGAGAAATGATACAGACAGAATCTCTGCTCAATTACATCTAACTTGAAAAATTCAACTGGAAAAACTTTATTATGACATGTAGAAATATTCACAATCTGTCATGAAGGGAATAAAGTAAATTGCAAAACAATATTATAGTAGTGATTTTTTTAAGTGAATATAAAACAATTTGGAAAGTTCATCAGCACTTACTATATCTGGAAGATGGAATTATAGGTGCTTATTTTATCATTTTACATTGTAATTTTAGATAATAGGCATATGTTAATTACATCGAATTTTCTTTAAAAAAAAGTACAAAATCACTTTTGCAGAAATTTCTGGTCAAATAGTTGATACATCTTTACCTCTCACAATAAAAAGTCATTACCTTTTTATTTACTTTTATCAAATTTTATTATTTGTCATTTGCTTACAAGTTTTTAATGTTTTCAAATGAGTTAAGAAAGTATTGTCTAAATTTTAAAATATTATGGTAGACAAAGAGAAGTAACAATTATTATTGTTAAGCCAGTTTTCACTGTGAGAAAATGGGTTAACTCTAAAGATCAATTTCTATAATCATGCTTGAGAATACAAAACTTAAAATTCACCCAAAGCAGCCAACTATAATAGACAATTCCACATAAATCTGGAATCCTGATCAGATATACCTAGTCAAAGGCCAGAAACTTAACTGCCTGTCTCAAATTTCAGTATTAAATAAAAGAGGGAAATCTCCATTTTAAAATAATAAACACAAGCTAACTCTTCCATCGTAGCTCAGATTCTCTCTAATGGTGATCAGAAAACGTCCACCAAAAATGTAGCAGATATGATACTAGATGTCCCCTAGCCCTTGAAAAATCTACTCTAAAGAAGAACCTTTTATCCCAAATATAATATAATAATAAAACCTAAGTTCTAAGGGAAATAAACAGCTGGACAAAGAAAAATCACATGACAATGATAAGAGCAGAAATGAAGCAAAATCAGAATGTGGAAATTTGAATTAATGAAATTAAAAATTAAATGATAAAGACTAATAGGAAGTTAAAACATGTTAACTGGAATATAAATATATAGAAATTATCCAGAGACAAAAAAAAAATGTAGGAAATATGGAGGCTATATAAAGTATCAGTGGAGAGAACAAAATGAGGAAGAAAAATCATTTGAAGAAATAGTGACTGATAGCCAGGTAAATTTTTTTAAAAACTAAGCCACATAATAAATAATATATAAAGCACAAAAGGATGAGTTAAAAAGAAACCCATGCCTAGAATAAAAGTATATAGTAGTAATATCAAAGAAAAGATACTTGAAAAAGATGTACAAAATACCCTGAAAAGTACAGAAATTTAACTGACAGCTGACATTTTAACAGCAACAGTGAAAGTAAAAAAGTAATGGAATGACACCTGTAAATTACTAAAATAAACTTCAAGTTAGAAAAATACTCAGTTAAATTATAACTCAAATATGAATGTTACAGTCAAACACAATCTAGTTATCTTACTTGAAGAAATGCAAAAAGGCCTATGGGAAAAGGGAAAATGATTTAAAATTACAAATGAAAGAATAAATAAAGGCATTAAAACAATAAATATGGACAAATAACCAGGTTATATAAAATAACCATAATATTTTCCTTGAAGAACTAATAAAAAGATATGAAAAATCCTGAACCAGCACATGTAAGTCAGGAAAGTTGAGTTAAAGATATGGATTAACTTGAGATAAAATGTGTTTTATAATTTCTGTGATGAACACTAAATAAAGTACATAGTTAAAATGAATTGGGAAAAAAGAATGGAGGGTTCGGGGTGGGGAAGAACCAACACAAGTCATCTCAAAAGAAGACAAAATCTCTACAGTGAACTTCAGGTTATTTCCAAATTAAGGACGTGTTCAGAATAAAAAAAAAAAAAAAAAGACAAGAGCTATGGAAAAGATAAAAAATGCAGCATACACTTTTTGCTTACAGAAACTAATGAAGTAGACAACAAGAAAAATGTTTCTGTTGATGAGAAAATATGTCAAAACATAAATATATGTGCTCAAGGTATTAAAGAACAAAACTGGTAGTGTAGAATAAAAGAAGTTCTAGAAGAAGTGAGATGGGCACAAGACTCAGGATATCTATTAATTCTGATAAAGGACAGCGTACAACACTATATGGTCAAAATTTGGGCTCCAGGATTTTCCTCAAAGAGGGCTAAAGTATCTCAAGCTAACTAAGCATAGAAAAAGATACACACACACACACACATGTGGAACACTAAAGCAGTGATTCTAGGTGTGGTTCAGCGATTGCTCTTTTAGAGATACTTTTAAAGGTTCCATATAGTCAAAAACATTTTCATAATAATTCTTAGGTGTTATTTGCCTTTTTCACTCTCATTTACGCAAGTGTATAATGGAGTTTCCCAGAGGCTACATGAGGTGTGATATTGTAGTAAATTGAATGCAGAGGGAAATATAAGAAAACAGCTGTCTTGTATTACAGAGATTTGCAAATAAGTTTAACAATGTCCCTTTCTCACTATAACTTTTGGTTAAAAACTACCATTATATTTTTATAAAACTTATAAATGTAGGACCTTTATTATCTGAAACTCTAAGTAATAAATAACAAATAACAAATTTCTTGGTTCTTTTTCTTATACAGTCACTAATGATAGCTATAACTCATATAATGAAAAATGAGGAAGTGTGAAAGGAACATTTAAAAAATGATAAAATTGGTCACCAACAGAAACTTATCTATCTATCTATCTATCTATCTATCTATCTATCTATCCACACACACACATGCATTACACACACGCACACACACACACCACGAAATAGCATTGCTTCAAAAACATATAAAAGCCTACACACAACTGATTAACAGTAACTCAATTCAGTCAATGCATTTAGATCAAAAGAAGACTCTAGATAGGAAGAAAGTTAAAGTTGCTATCCTTCCTCTTTTAATCTTATAAAGTCTTTGCTGTCAAATGAAGGATGAGAACTGAGTAACAGACTTACAGCAAGCCTTTAACCTTACATTACCATTACTTCCTCAACATTTCTAAGAAATGAATCTCTTCTAGTCAAATGTCTTTTTCCACTTCCCCATCCTAAAATATAAATAAATAAAACAAAACCACAAAATATTTAAGAGTCTTTTTCAAAGGACTTAAATATAATAATAATAAATATAAAGGCTTGCTTAAATATTCTTGAGTTTACTGCTTCAATATATTCTTTATTAGCTCTTTGAAAGTTTCCAAGGTCCCACAAAATAAAACTGAAGCCAAGTGTGTTTATCCCTTGCCTATGGCAAAATTAGCATTTGGCTATACTTGCTCCAAATATCTATTTCAAAGAATTCCTCCCACAAAAATGAGCCAATGGTCTATAAAACATTCCTGCCATGGGAGTTGGGGGCTGGGGAGCCCTCCTATAAGGAACAGCAAAACCAAAGATGTTCAGTTAGGCTAGAGGGTTTTAATAAATAAGTATTCCTGTAAAGGTTTACCTCCCTCAATGGTTCACGTCTGACAACCTACAAAGTTGCATTTAAGATTTCAGGATCATACATGTTGTATGGAAAAGGATTACTGAAAACAGGAATCAAAAAACTTGGATTCTGGCCCCACCTCTGCCAGGAGTTACATGAAAACTATGTGGGTCTGTTGTTTTCATTGGTAAACTGAGACTGGCAGATCTGTAAAATCCCTTTGAGTTTTGCACTGGGCATTGTGTTGCATTTCAAAATTAAAGAGTAAACTAGCACCATCTAGTGGAATCAAAGGGATTCACTAAGTACATAATATTGAAAAACATTTCTACAAACAAAACATCCAGAAATTTATTTTACTTCATCTTTTGCCCTAAAATCCCAAAGACATTTGGTCACAAGAATTTACCTAGGCATAACATAATAAAAATGTTGAATTATTTGTCTTCATATTTATACCAAATGTTCCATAAATATATTTTATGCAAAAGAATGAAATAATGATCATAATAAAACTTAAGTTTAAAACTGTAATACCATGAAGTAAGTTATAAAAGATAAAAGATCATGTAATTAAAAAAACCCAAAACATTTCAATTAATAAAATGTATAATAAAATCACATCTGATCAAAATAAATTCATCTTTAAAATTATCAATCTAACAAGAAGTTAATGAATTTGTACATTCAAAATATACAAGGATAATTTTAGATCAAGTCAAAATACTCTATAATCACAAAACTTGCTTTCAAAATAGGCAAGTTATAGAAAATGTAAAATTCTTTACCACAAAATTTAGATGAAGATATATATTCCATTATAATTGTCTAGTTTTTGCTACATTTGGCAGAAAATAATCTACTTCTTAATATGTAACAATCTCAGAGACTCTAGTTTTAATTATATTTTGAATTTATATTTTAATTAAGATTAATAATAATAAAAACCATCACTTCCATAACCACAGCAGAAAATACATTCAAAATTAAAGGCAGCAACAAAAATAAACTATTCACTTTATAATTTATAGAATTAAATTTTAAACTATTACTTGTTTAAAAAATATATTTTACATTGTGTTTTGATTTCTACAATTAAGGAGTTTTTTTAAGCAGAAAGAATGTTTACCTGTAATGAATAAGTAAATCATAACAAATTGCAAACTTAAAAAGACCATCACAAAATCCAGCAAAATAAATTTTTTACTAATGAACTACTGACATATGTGTAGGATATTGCCATATTTCTGGCAGTATAATCTTTGATTGCCCATTCATATGACAATGCTTTAACACAATTTTAATAGAGACATCAGAAAGATAATTCAATCTTTCTTTTGCTTGGTTGGTTATTTTTTTATGATTGATAGCTGGACACATAAAATATGTGGCTTTGCACACAGTTGCATTTGTGGTTTATGGACTGCTACAGGTTTGTGCTCTCAAAGTCCAATAATTCTGTTTTGCATCACTGTTAGCATTAAGAAAAATATCTACAGCTCATTGATAATGATATACATGGGATTATAGAGTATATTCTTTTTTATATTACATTTACTTATTTTTTAAAGATTTATTTAATTATATAAGAACTGGGGTGTGGGCCAGAGATGTGGGGGCTGGGGAGGGTGAGAGGATTCACCAAAGACAGAGTGGGTAGCAGAACAGGCAGACTGACTGAAAAACACTGCTGAGGGGAGCAGCAGATGAGACAGTAGAGTTCTGCCATGTGGATAGCTTTCTGGCAGGCCAGGGGATCAAACTCCTGCTGCAGAGGCTGCAGACAGCTTCACAGCACTGTGCTCAACCCGCTGCACCACCAGAGAGGCCCCCAAATTTACTTATTTTTAACTGAGATAATATTAGGATACCTCCATCAGGTACTGTCAACATAGTGTGCTCATCACCAAATCACCCATAGTCCACCACCACAGTCAAGTGTGCCTCCTTCGCTCTTTGTTCTCACTACCCCTCCCCACCTCCTTCACTTCTGGTGCTCCAGTTCTGTATTTAGCTTTTAAAGGTTAGTTTTTAAGCATATTTTCATTTGACTTGGTTTAGTTACTTTATATAGAATACATTCTTAATAAGAGAAAACTTTTTTAATTCTGTGTCCTCTAACAACTGTAATTAGTCATAAGAACTATTACTATATTTTTATCATATTTTTTATTAAGGTAACACTGGTTTATAACAATGTATATGATGCAGAAATAAAGGATCCCACCTTTCATGTCTATTACTACACCACACCCATCACCAAGACAACCACAATCCTCCATCATAGTCCACTGTGCCCCTTTCTACCTTAGTTTAATTGGAATGGAAGTCATTCAGCAAAACTAATTTAAAATGAATTTTCTTAAAGAGATAAATATTCACTATTCCCTCTTACTTAAACCCATAGAAAATCAAATAAATATGTGCATTAATATTTTCTATTAGAGCTAACATTGCATATTTACTACTGTAATAACTGCAGCTTAGTTAAGAATTAGGAGCAAAGTAAACTTGAACTACAAATGTAAGTATTACTTCCAATTTTATTTCATCTCCCTAAGAAATATTATAGCATGGAATAACTGATTAACGTATAAATACAAATCTATCTTTGTGCACTTTCATAAGCGTTCTTAGCATCAATACATCATTGAAAGGCAAAAATCTATGCTTTTCACTTAGCTCAACCAGAATCTCTTGTTCCTCAAGATGAAAAACAGACTCCAAAACAAACTCCAAATGGTCTTCAGAAAATTTACTTTCTCATGTATCATCTTCTCACACTCAATAAATACAGTGTTTTCATTGTACTGAACAGACAGCAAAGACATTTTTTACCTTGTTTGCCCTGAACTACACGGAGATACCTCAGGTACATCAATTAATATCATGGCAGTTATCACATAAATCTTGTAGATATCCTATCCCAGGAAATCCACTAGTTATTCAAAATCCCATACACATTGCTGACAATGGAGATGAAGTGGTTGGGAGTTCAAGCATTTCTTCTAAGAAACAACCTTTTTCTATTTTAAAAGCTGGCTTCGGAGTGTGCCGATATAGTAAGATATGTTATCAATGTACTTCATTTCAGCAACAACAAAATTATTTCTGTATGTATTTTAAGCTAAAATTTTTTAGTACGAAAAATTTGTATCCAAAATATCAGCATTTCCATGTGGGAGAAGTAACGTACGGTCCCAAAGTAGCTGGCATAGACAAAAAGTCTAAAGGATACATCAAAAAATATTATACATTATATTTTCAGCTCTTTACTTTGGGAGGATGTCCCTCAAGAAGGGTTCTGATGGACCTCACTCACACACCCCAAGTTGCACAGCACACACAGAGTAATCTAGCCATGACCAGTCTCTCTTCCTAGGAATTCCTGCTCTCAACTCATTGTAATCAGGATGAACAAATAATTGAATTAACTACATAACTCAAGGGAAAAAAAAAAAAAGAACAACATAAGGTACAAAAAAAAGCAGAAAAATATGGTAGTAACAATATATACTAGTGGTGAAAGTCAAAAATGGTACAACCTATATAAGGGAGTCTGGTACTAACCTTCCAAATTACAGATGCTCTTTGCTCTGACAATATATACTGCAGGAAATTATGTTATTTTTTAAGAAATCCTGACTTACAGGGATTTTTTAAAATTAATTTATTTTAAATTGAGGTAACATTGGCTTACATTATTGTTAGAAGAACAGGACACCCTCCCCTGCCTTATGTATTGCCACTGTAGTGCACCCACCACCAAATCACCCATAGTCCCACCACCATCGTCCATCATTCTTCCTTCTTTCCTTATTTCTTCCTTCTTTCTTTGTTCTCCTCCTCACTCCCATCTATCAATACATGCTTCAGTTCTATAGTCAGTTTTCAAGGGCTAGTTTTTAAGCTTGTCATCACCTGACCCTTACCTTGGTTACTCTATATTTCAAAGGAAATTAACGTAAAGATATGTCTGATAAAGAATGGAATGAAAAAGCTATCATGTTTGTGGCCTCTCAAGATGTTAGCCATTATCACAATATAAGAGATTAAAAACAATTCAATGTCCATCAACTTAGGGTCAATGTAATAAACAACAATCCATCCACATAATAAAATACTAGAGCCATGAAAAAGAATGCTATGGTAGGTGAAAACAAGCAAGATAAAGAACAGTACAAAAAACATGCTAATGATTATGGGTCACAGATGGTGGAAAGGATTATACCTTGGGGTTTTAAGCTATTTTAAGTAGCTTATTTTAAGCTATTAGTATTGCACCATGTGGCCTCTCTCTGCACTTGTGTGTGTACTGCCTCTCTGTGCACCCATGTGTATGCATAGGATTTAGAAAAAGGCACCCCTGCATTATAGCCCTAAGACAATGGCCCACATCGTGTGGCAGCTGGGGACATATAGGTAGCCACTGACTAACTGTGTGGCCATGGTCCGAGGTGGTCTGGGAGTAGCTCAGAAATTTCATCAAGAACCTGCACAGGAAATCCTCCCTGTATAGGTGGCCAACATGTCCCCTTCAGTTCCACATGATGCTAATTACCCTTTGTCTCCCCTGGACCCTGTTCCTCCTGCTCATTGTCACATAAACAATCATACCTGTTTATTATTGCTAATAGACAGCAAGAGGGCTGCTTTCTGAGCAGCAGAGTCTTCCCTTGCAAACCTACTCTATGACTCATACCTCAGTGTGTCCCCAGGGAGGAGCTGGCTCTTCCCTTGCAAACCTACTCTATGACTCATACCTCAGTGTGTCCCCAGGGAGGAGCTGGCACATTCCTGACTCAAGATGTTAGCCATTATCACAATATAAAGAGATTAAAAACCATTCAATGTCCATCAACTTAGGGTCAATGTAATAAACAACAATCCATCCACATAATAAAATACTATGGGGCCATGGAAAAAGAATGCTCTGGTAGGTGAAAACAAGCAAGATAAAGAACAACAGCACAAAAAACATGCTAATGATTATGGGTCACAAATGGTGGAAAGGATTACATCTTTGGGGTTTCCAAAATTTTAAGCTATTAGTATTGCACCAGAATAATTTTTTAAAACAAATTCCTGATTTTTCTGGACAAGCCTGCGTATTCAATCCTTGAGCATTATTTAAGTTCTACAAAGTCCCTTGAGAATCTCACAATTCATCAAAAATTAAAAAGAATAATAAGCTAGGTAGCAAAAGATGAGATTTTTTAGTGTATAATCATCACAGAGGAAACTGTTAAGTAAGTTTTAGCTGAACTGCAGTGGGTAGCAGAGGGAACTTGATAAGATGAGAGAGTAAGAAGAGAATTCTCTTTCACAAAACTTGACAGCAAGAGAAAGGGGGCAATGGTAGACGTGCATGGCAATAGGAACAATTTGACATAAGACGTGAATAAATGATGGCGTGAGATCTTACTGAAAGGTATATTTGTAGGGAATAGGACTGGCCTCAAACAAGAAAAACATTTTTGTTGCTAAATTAAATGAATTACAGGGTATGATGATAGAAATATACAATATTTCAGTAAGTAAAACAAAATATAATCATAAATATATATTGACATTCCATTGTACTTACCAATTCGAGTGATTTTATTATGTGAAAGTTCAAGGTTCTGAATATTAGTGCAGCCATCCAAACCATGAAAAGAAGTCAGTTGATTTTTATTAAGAAGAACAACACAAAGATTTTCCAAATTTTCACAGTTGATACTCTCAATATGGTTTTCCTAAACAAAAACAAATATATTTACTTTTATTTCAAAATCTTATTAATGACATAATTAAAACTTGCCAAAAGGATGAAATACAATCTCTAAATGAATGTACAATTTCTAAATTTAGTATAGCAATTGCTAATTGCTATACTATCTAGATGAAATTTATTAAGTAACCAATAAAGAACTACTTATTTGTATTCATTCATAATTTTTTCAACTATAGAAAAAAGAGGATCATATAAGGAAATCTATCAATCTATAGAATAAGAGTGAACATTTGACCATAGTTCATACAAAACTATTATTTAAAAAAAACAAATACTGGAAAAGGTGAAATCTTCCAAGCTACCCTCTGTCCCTTCTGCCCCTTCCTCTCCAAAGAGCACCAAAGTTATAAATTAGGTCTATATTTCAAGTATAAATTTATGTTTTTACTACACATAAGCATGCCTCAATATATAATATTGGTCTCAGTGTCAAAATCATATGTCAAGGGTGAAACAGCAATTTCTTTTTTTTAAAAGACTTCACAAAGACATAGGGACTTTATTAGAATTTGAAGTGTATAATCCTACAACATCCCTCTCAAAAATATGAATGAATATATTGTCTAGTAGCATGAACTTAATAAAAAGCATAGAACACCCACAAAGTTTTAAAAGAAATTGCATTGGTAGAAGCACTGTCACTTTGAACTGAAAAGAACATAATTCAATATGAATTGAATTCATATTGAATTCAGTTCAATACCCTACCCTATCCTTCTATCCCCCAATTTTCTATGGGAAAGAAACAGGCTGAGAAAAATTCTCAGCTTCAAAACAGGGCATTTGCTATGGAAAAGGAAGTATGCCTTGAGAATGGAGTCAAATGCCCAGTGGGCAGAGCCCTCCCCCCACAAGCCCCCAGTGGTACAGCAGACCTCTCCTTTCTCACCCACCCACTGCTCCCCTCAGCAGTGTTTTTGGTCCATCTGCCTATTCTATTCCCGGCTTTGTCTCTGGTGAATCCTCTCACCCTCCTGCACCTCTGGCCTATACCTCAGTTCTTGTATAAATAAATAAATCTTTATCAAAAAAAAAAAAAAGATCCAGTGGGCAGAACCAAGAGTGACAGAGAACCATTCCTATGAAGCAGAACTCAGTCCCTATTAAGGAACAGGTTCTATTTGCTTAGCTGTGACCAGGGACTGCTATGGACTTCTTGTTTTCTCCCAACTTGAATGGGAATGCCTATTGTGGTTGACCAAGTCTTCTAAGTCTTCTATGTTGATGTGTGGGAAGATAGGCTAGGAAAGATATATTGCTTTTTACCTTACAGATATCTGAGAAAACACTACACGAGCAGATTACCTCCATTTGAAGATGATTAATCACAAGATTCTGTGCTTCAAGTCTGAGCCTTATTTCATAAGTTCATGAAGCTTCTTGGCACTTAGGATATGAGTATATTTTTGATGTGGAAAGGAAGTGCATCATTGTGAGCCAGAGGGTGGATTGTTAGCCCCAATAAACCTCAGCCCAATATTCGCACAACAACACAGTCTGCAACACATGCATTCAAGGTTTGGCCAACAGAAAACTAGCTAGCATAAGGCAAACAGATGCTCACTAAGCACTTGCATATTAGAGATTATCTCTTCAGCAAGCTTACTTCTGGGTATGACCAACTATAAAAAGTTGAAGATAATTAAGAACAAGAAAGAGAATGAGGGAGAGAGAGGTGAGAGGGTGAGAGAAAGAGAGAAAAACTGAATTTCTAAGCTCCCGAGGCACCAGAAAGATGAGAGAAGGCATTTTGAACCTTCTAGACTCAGTTAAAATTACATAAAAAAACAAAGTCAACATAATATGAAGGAAAAGAAAAGCTTGGCCTCAATTTATGACTCACAGAATTACGAACAAATAAAATAGTCGTTGTTTTAATTTAGTAAGTAATGTGGTCATTTGTTATGCAGCAGAAAGTAACAAAACAGTAGCTACATTATCTGCATATAATGAATATCAGGTCATACCACCTAATCATCTTCCCTCTGATAATTTTCCCTCTCTAGTTTTCATAAGTTTTTGTCCTTCATCTCTTTGAGACCTTCCATTACAGAGGTTATTTCAGTAAAATTTCCTCAAAAATTGTCAATTCCTTAAACATAAACATGTATTTATATTTTAAGATAAATGAGGTTACCACAGAGTGGGTGGAGGGCAAAGGAGGGAGGGTGGACAATGGACTATGGTGAAGAATTACGGGGGCCTCGGTGGTGAGTGTGGTGTGGTAACATGTATTTTAAGAGGTGGGCTTTGTACCTCAGAAGCATATACAGTGTTGTAAACCAACATTACCTCAATTGAAAAGTAATATAATAAAAAGAGGACATACCTGTGCATCAATGTACTTTAGTTTTTTACAGTTGCTCAGGCTGTGTAAATTAGTTAATCCACAGCGTTGAAGAGACAGAAACTGAAGATTTGTACACTCGGCCAGTGTGGAAAGACTACAACCTGGCAAATCTTGAAATGTAACTGTTGTAACCTAGAGAAATTAAGAATATTGTAGTGTATAATTTTATCTAACAAAAGTGAACTTAAACACTATTCACCTTACAAAAGTATTTGACAAATTCATCTAGGAAAAGTAATTCTATATCTTGATAAATTCCACATTTATTAATGACTCCATTTCATTTAAGCTTTCTGACTTCTTTTTTTATTCCAATATGAAGGCAAAATAATATAATTATTGACAACCAAGTCAAGTCCAAAAGTAATATACATAGTAATAATAATATGCCCGTTTATCATTTCATTCCCCAGTTTCCACCAAATTCACTCCCCTTGTTTTTCATGCTCTTGGCAGGATTGCACTACATGAATGGTTAATATCTTTGTTTGACAGTATCCTAAGGATACCTGGATAGACTCAGGAGGCATAACAGGTCAGGGAATAGATTTTTGCATCCAACCTTCAACTAGGTAGCTCAGCTATCTTCCCAGAAAGAAGAAAGCTTGAGAAGAAATATTATAGAACATTTATAAATAGACCCCCACAATAATATCACATAGTCAATAATCACATAGTCACATTGACTATGTATCACATAGTCAATAATAATTTGACTATGTGATACAAAAACATTCTGTTACAAGCATTTGTATTATAAATATATCAATCATCCTTTACTACTGAATTATGACTATATCCAGAGCATTTTGAGTATCAGGGGAAATAAATCATGAATAATTTTTCTGTATTTTTCAAACATTTTGAAGACCAAACATCTACCCGTTTTTATTATTATTATTTTTTTAAAGATTTATTTATTTATTTATTTATTTGTTTGTTTGTTTGTTTATACAAGCACTGGGGACAGTCAGAGGCACCGGAGGTTGATAGAATTCACCAGAGGCAGAGCAGAGAGGAAACAGGCAGAGTGACGAAGTACACTGCTAAGAGGAGCAGTGGGCCACAGGAGAGGTCTGCGTGCCATGTGGGACCCTCGCCCAGCGGCCGGGTATCGAACTGGCACTGCAGAGGCTGCAGGCAGCTTCGCAGTCCAGCGCTCAACCGCTGCGCCACTGGGAGGCCCTGTTTTTATTATTATTGATTGTTACTGTAGACTCAAAACATCATAAAGCTTTTCTTAAGGAATATTTCTTTTAGTTTTTTCAACTAAAGAAAATTCAATGTTAAATAATGCATTTAATTTTATAATAGTAAGGACTGTACTAACAGGTCTACAAAAATAAGTCAGATAACAGAAATATTTTAAGACTAGTGAAAAGCACTACACTTATTAACTCAAGAGCTCCCAACTACATAAAATGGCGGAGGAATAATGCAGTAATAAGTTGATCCTTCACTATAATTGATGCATTGAAATAAACTATATATGCTAAACCATGTTATAGCAAGAATACTTTCATATTGCCACATCAAAATCTTATTGTCAGGTTTCCCTTGTACTGAGTAACCATTTAAAAATATTGGCTTTATAAGAGGAGTATAGTATATATCATTCAAAACAGAATTTCTAAAAATGTTCTATTGAAAGATTCCTTCAGAAAAAGTTGGAAAAGTATAAAATTCTTAAGTGCAGTAACTCCTCTTTATATGGAACATTTCCTGTGCATTAAATTAAGCCAAGAGTTTTAAATTTACATATTTATTTAAGTGAATGGGAAGACCATATGTTCACGGAGATATAAAGAAGGGATTTAGTCTACTCCTTGATTTAAGTAACAAATGCAATAATCAATATTTTTAAAGCTTCAGATAAATAAAAGTTTCTAGTTTCATAATTACTTTAGGAATTTATCAATTATTCATAATCTAAAACAACTCTTGCAACGTGTACTTTTTATAACTTTTCAGAAAGAAAAATATCCATCCATTTGAGTTCAGATAACTTCTATGTGATGCCCATTTAATTTGTCCACAAAGAGATGTTATAAATTCTGTAGTTGGAAAACTTGCTCTATACTAAAAAATGAACATACTATTTGGAGTCAAGCACTTAAAAACCACAGCTTTGATAACAAAAACTACACTACCTTATAATTTTTATTATTGCTCCTGCTTTAAATCTATGTTGCTAAAACGAACTACAAAAGCACAAGTTCTAATGATGTGGCAATTTCCACATTTACTTGTGTGTGTGTTTGTGTGCACATGAGTTTTGTGGTTTCGTTTATTGTTTTGGGGTGTGAGCATCCCTAAATAGGTGTCTGCTAACTTACATTATATTTACAGAATGCAAATTTTAGAGTGGAAACAAAAATTTCTCGTTCTTTTCATAAATATCTGATAGGTCACTTATGTATTGGAACAGTTAAAACACAGCAGTGTCTATTTTTCCCCTTAATACAGACATTTGAAGACTGGAATGCAATCACAATCTTAGAGGTGTTCACGTCAACTTTTGAATATGAGGTACTTCATAATATCTCCTTCTCCCTTTTACTACACGTGTAAAAAAATATTCTTATGATATAGTAATGTTTTCTCTACCCTAGATTTTTACAAGCATGATATCAAAATAAATTTTATATTAATCATTGATAAATGCATAACATTAATCACACAAATAAAACTGCTTTATATTCCAAAAAGTAAGGTCAATATAGAATTTGTACTCATGAATGTTTATCACCGCATGATTAGCCTGAAAAACAACTGGTGCATAGCTGTTATTGACTAAATGTTTCTTAAATAAATGAATGGACTGTTCTAGCTTTCTGGCAAACAAAAATATATTTATAGTATTCATAGTTTCTTCCCCTTGTGAAGAGTAATAAAAATGATTTTAAAAATTAATATTGTTCACACTTGCCAGACTTGAAAATGAACTGCTCCACTTATAGAATCTATGATTCATTCATTATATTTTAATAAAAGATCAAAAACCATTGTTCCATTTAATCATCTATATTTCCCCAAATTCTTAACAGATATTTGTATTACCGTATGACCTAAAATAGCAACACAGTTTTAGAGAGCGCACTCAATTATCCTTGAGTTCAATGCAAAGAGAGTCAGTCATCTATTGCAAACTGTAATTTTAAAAGTAACAAGGGCAATGACTGTTTCCTTTTTTGTCAAATATCTATTCAGTGTCACAATATTAAATCTGTGTAACCCAGAAAAACGATATTGCTTAAAAAATCATCTGCAAAGAGACTGAATCTGAAGTCATATTAAAGAGAATCTGAATTCAAGGGAGCCATATGCCATCACACCACCAGTTTATTATACTTTGCATTGTAATCTAAGAGAAATCAGCAGCTGAAATGTTGTTCAAGTCATCTTAATCAAGATTAGTACAACTTTTTTATATTTTCTTTAAAGCAAGTTATCATCACAAAGCAAGATACCATCAAAAGAAAAATGAATTATTTAAAACATTAAAACCAAGAAAAATATATTAGCTATCAATAATCATTTCTCTTCACATCTGTTTGGATATTACTATATATGGTGGATGATATACATATCTTCAGTTTTACAATTCTTTGGTGAAACAGGCTATTAAGGAGTTCTCAACAGTCCGTTTTCTTCTTTTCAGATGCTTGAAAGGGAGCCATTTTTAACAATGACTATTATATACATTAGGAGTTCAAGGACATATTCTTCACATACAATATTTTAAAAGTCAATCATCCTATAAAATAGGCATTACTCTTCTCAGTTTATAGAAAACAAAATGAGGTTCAGAATGATTAAGCACCTTGCACAAGGTGACACAATCAGTAAATGACAGAAATAAAAGTAGGGTGCTGCTAGTACTCGACACAAGGTCTGTTATTACTTTATTTAAAACATATATTAATTTCCTTTATAATCAATGCACACTACCTACATTGTAATGCCAGCAATAATACAGAGATAAATTAACATTCAGTTAGACTTATTTATCCATCCTCCCACTCACCTCCATCCACATTCATGCAATGAAAACCACTATTTACCTGTCAATATACAAACAACTATAGACAAGTGGCAGACCTGTTTCCTGTCTTGAAGGCTCAGAGTGAGAAATTAATATAAGCAAAATGAATTCATTACTGGGTGAAATTCCAGAAGA
>NW_023605229.1:0-26442 GCF_014898055.3 Talpa occidentalis
ACCACATTGTCCCTGCAAAATATTTTTTTAAAAACAGCATAGGAAAATACATCAAGAAACTTTTTATTTACCGACAGGATTCGTAGCAACCAAATCAGCAGACATCGAAGTAGAACAGATAGAGCAGTTCTCTTGAAAATATCCATCATTTTGTCACCAGCTTGCTCTTGCCACAACTTTTCTTTTCAGATTTCTCTTTCAGGACATATATCTGGTATCTCCCTTGCTCAGTAATAAATTGTCCTTGTTCCATTAAATTTACGAGATTTTCACCACATAAAATAGTCCCTGACAGAATCATTTTTGATCTGTCCATTAGGATTTGGCCAGATGGATCTGCAGTGCCAGCTCCAGCAGCCACACCTGGCAGATCAACCTTCACCACAAGCAGCTCAATAGGGGAAATTCTCCATTGTCTGTTGAGTGAAGAGATTTAACCGAATAGTCGCTGTTTTATAAATCATTTTAGAAAAACTCTGTTTTGCATGTTTGAAGTATTTAGACCACCAGAAAAAAACTATCATAGTTAAATTATATGTCAAAATGCTTAGATTATGTGTGCAGATAGCTTTACAATTAAATCTATATAGCCTCCCTGAGACAGACATGACTCTGAAAAATTATGTCTTTATGTTCGTTATGCTTTTCTTCCCTGTTCATACACTGGCTAAGCATGTAATCCCCACCACATCTTGCTACCAGTAACAAGGACAATTGCCTGGTTTTGACAGGAGAGGGCTTCCTTGTAGATAGAGATGCTAGAGTTTGATGATTGCACCAAGGATGTCAGAGACACACTGTGTGTTCAAATTCCAGCTTTACTTCACTTTAGTTCAGTGAACATGGGCAAGTTAACACAACTTAATTCTCATTTTCCTCATCTACAAAATCCCAGTAAAAGTGAGATCTAGGGCCTCCCGGGTGTTGCAGTGGTTGAGCCATGGGTTGTGAAGCTGCCTGCAGTCTCTGCAACGCCAGTTCCATCCCGGCTGCCGGGCAAGGGTCCCACATGGCGCGCAGACCTCTCCTGCCACCCGCTGCTCCCCTCAGCAGTGTACTTCGGTCCTTCTGCCTGCTCTGCTCCCCGCTCTGGCTCTGGTGAATTCTCTCACCCTCCCGCACTTCTGACTGTGCCCAGTGCTTGTATAAATAAATAAATAAATCTTTCAAAAAAATAAAGAGATCTAAAAAAGTTAGATTTTATTATTAAAAGACATCACACACATTAACCTTATATGGTACATGTGTTTGCTATTATTAATACAAGTGTTTTTATTAAGATATTAGAAAAAATGTGCTTACAGAATGACTCTATTCCATAAACTCAGTGCACATTCATTTTTCTCCTACCTGGATTATTATGACTATCGCTCTCCTTTCCTTCCATAGGTTATATTTTCACCCACCCATACGCTCATCAAGTGGAAGAATTTGCCACTGGAACATTCCACTGGAAGGCATTTAAAGGATAAAAATGTAGCAATGGTTTCAATGATTCAATCCAATAACTTCTGATCTCTTACAGAACCCACAAAGGTCTGGATGAAAATATGATATCATTCCAAGTCTTTTTAATCTTCTGGGAAGACAAGGATGATTTTCAAATTGCCTTATTCATTGCTATATCACAGAACAATTCCTGAAAGAGAACATGCTCTATGAATGTGTTGAATGACTGTTCAACCTTAATGCAATAAAAAAAAAAATCTACACTATCAGTAAGAACAACATGTCACACAATCAAAAAGAACGAATGCTTGCTGAAATTTTGAAATAGATCCATGCTGATTCTAGATCATTCATTTTACATAAATGCTTTATCCTTGAAAAGAAGATAACTTCCAAGAATGATTTTCTGTTACCAGTCATGTTTATGTCCATGGGGAAAAATAATCAGAACAAAAGATTATAGGTCTTTGCTGATTTGGGAGTCACGCTCCTTTGAGAGTATAACTAAGTCTCTGGACCATTTCTTAACACAAATGAATTTACATACAATTATTATGAAATCCCAGGGTTTGATTACACTCTGAAGTGCATTCACGGAACTCTAAAAATACTGAGTATGGTTTTATGCAACCACAGTTTCCAGTGGTATGCAAAATATTTCATCATTAAATTACTGGCTCATTGCAGATCCCCATGGGAACAGTACAATCTTACATAATCCTAGGTGTTATCAAAGTTTACACCAGACATTGCTGTATGTTATTCAGTGTTTTCCTCAGACAGACATACCCTGTGTGGATACATATATTCCAGATGAAAACAGTCCATAATGACTCTGGGGTGCTGTTTTAGGAAACATTGCTAGGATGCTTGTTTAGCCTTTCAAAAGATATCCACAGCATCTCAGAGATGTAGAGAAAATAATTGCAAGTTTTATAAAGTGAGGTTCTAAGGAAAGAGAGGGCAGAAGAATGAAGCCTCTTCTGTTTAATTTGCATTCACCCTTCCAGTAGACTCAAAGCTAGAGGAGGACACAGACACATGTTGCTTTTACGTAACAATTTCCTTTTGCTGATTTTAAAGATATCTTCAAAGGTAGAGCAAATACAGGCAGATATTGAAGTAGTACAGAATATCACGGCTGTCTTGTACACAGCTGTCCAGGGTAAGAAATGAAACCATGTTTGAAATCAAGGAAAAGAACAGAGGGTGCAGGTGTACTAAAATCTGTAGGTATACTATAACGTAGGGGAACAGATTTCACTAAAACGTAGGGGCACAGCTATCTGGTAAACCACTTCTGCCATTCTTTGGTGTTCACTGAGACTCCAGCGCTGGCCAGATGTTCATTCAATGAGAAAGGTACTGGCGCCTCCAGCTCCAAATGACTGAGTGGATGCAAAGCAATGATACTTAGGGATTTTTCCACCGCTGAGATTTTATAATATATTTGTATCACAAACAAGTGATGTGCCCCAATTTCTAAAGGTGTAATCAGAAAAATACTTCATACAATAATATAATTACAGGAGTTTTGCATTTCAGTTTGAAGTCTCCCCGCTTGTGGGGTGACCCTGTTGAAAGCGTTTATATTGCTCACACAATTTGTCAGGCTAACCACGTTCTAGAATGCGTGCAGAGCTAGCAAGAAAATGCTTTAGTCAAGTTTATTTTATTAAGTAAGATGTGCGGACCATTTCTGGAATTCAGGGAAGTGTGTAAGCATGGGGAAATGTTACTGTGGCTAAATGGGAAGATAGGATGTAGAGCATGACCATGAGGACTATTAGCACTAAAATGGAAAAAAGAACCAGCAGAGGGGCCTCCCTGATGCACAAAGGGTTAAGCACAGCACTATGAAGCTATCCACAGCCACTGCAGCATGAGTTCTATCCCCAGGCAGGGAGCTACCCACATGGTGCAGCAGACCTCTCTTGTCTCCTGGCTGCTCCCCTCAGCAGTATATTTCAGTCGATCTGCCTGGTCTGCTCCCCACTCTGTCTCTGGTGAACCCTCTCACCCCCCACACCTCTGGCCTGCACCCCAGCTCTTCTATGCATAAACAAATAAATCTTTAAAAAAGAACCAGGAAAGGAAGTGAAGATGGGGTGCAGTGTCCTGTGAAAGTCACATAGAAGAATAATAGTTCTGTGAGAGTTGAGGGGAGCAGTCATGGAAGGTGAAAAGCCCCTTAAGGAGGAAAAAAAAAGGGGTTGGGGTAGGGGCTTCTAAATACTCTCAGTCACAGGAGTCAGAAAGGTTACTCAAGGGCCAGGGCAGATCGAAGCAGGCGGGACCTGGATCAAAGGAATCTGAACAACTGACAAACAGATGAAAATTTCCAAAAGAATTTGGTGCTTCTATGTGGATCATGCCCAAATAATCATGCTCTGGCCTGTCAAAGGTCCCCATGAATAAATTAAAAGGCTAGACAGTTCATTGTAATATTTGGTTAGCAGAGTTCACTTTTATATTTTCTTTGGTTATTAAAGTAAAAAAGGTTCATTGAAACAATTAAAAGTCCATAAAGATTAAAGAAAAAAGCAAGCTCTTCACTGACATGATTAGTTGTGACTATTAAATTTTACTTTCTGAATTTTCTTGGGGAATTTTTGCCTCTGTTTTCAATATAGTAGGTTTTAATAGTCAATTGCATACACTCAAAATGACTAAATCCCTGAACTGTAGGGATTTACAGGAAACCTGCTTCCTGTCATTCATAACCACACCTGGATTTGGAACGTCTGGGAGGATTCTGAATTTATCTGAACACCATATATTTTTTCTATTCTTTTTTATTTCATTTTTCACTTTAGTCATTTCATTTTTCAGGTGCTGTAATCTATAGCATTATTTCTCCAGAACATTTTTCATGATGACCTGAACAATAGCCCATAAAAGGTACTGACCTTAAATGGTGTAGAGGAATAAAGAAAGAGGGTAAGAGGGTACCTACTATGTGTCAGGTGTTTTAAATGGAACGTTTTACTTTGTTCTCACATAGCCATCTATTTCCTACAGATTAGAAAACTGAAGCTCAAGAGATTAGCTGGCTCTTAAATTTTGCTTAAAAACTCTTAAAAGAATGAGAAGCATAAATCACTTCTAAGTAATCCATTTGATCATTCTCAAGATTCACTGAAAATTTTACCCGGCAAATACTTAGACAATAACATTTAATTTGAAAATAATGATGGAACTCATTAAAAATGTCCTCCCCGGGACCTCCCTGGTGGCACAGGGGGTTAAGCACCACACTATGAAGCAATCCACAGCCTCTGCAGCATGAGTTCGATCCCCAGCTGGCCAGGGAGCTACCCACATGGCACAGAAGACCTCTCCTGTATCCCCGCTGCTCCCTCAGCAGTGTATTTCAGTCAGTCTGCCTGTTCTGCTCCCCACTCTGTCTCTGGTAGATTCTCTCGCCCCCCGCATCTCTAGCCTGTACTCCAGTTATTGTACACATAAATAAATAAATCTTTTAAAAAACATCCTCCCCGACTTGCTCTTACTAACATCACCAACAGAGGATGGATAGCATCTTCATTTTTCCAGGGGTGCGGGGGTGCTGAGGCCAAAATCCTGGAAGTCATCCTTGATTTCAGTACACCAGCCAATCCTGCCAGCCTGTCTTCAAGACATATTCCAAATCCTACCACTTATCCCCATTTTCAGAGCTTCTTCTTACCTAAAGACAGCAACCTCTCTCATGTGAAATATTGTTATTGTTATCCAATTACTGTCATTCATTCATCCCAAATCTCACTGCTTCAGTTTATTCTTTTTTTTTTTTAAAAGATTTATTTATTTATTTATACAAGCACTGGGCACAGTCAGAAGCACAGGAGGGTGAGAGGATTCACCAGAGCCAGAGTGGGAACAGAACATGCAGACTGACGAAATACGCTGCTGAGGGGAGCAGTGGGCGCGGCAGGAGAGGTCTGCACACCATGTGGGACCCTCGCCTGGGGCCAGGGATCGAACTGGTGCTGCAGAGGCTGTGGGCAGCTTCACAGCCCAGTGCTCAACTGCTGCGCCACCAGGGAAGGCCCTTCAGTTTATTCTTAACACAGCAAGTACACTGATCGTTTTTAAATGTTAAGTCTGCTGCAGTCACTTATTCACTCAAGACTTCACAATAGTCTCCTCTTCCCTCAAGTAAAAGCTGAATATTTACAATGTCATATCTTTAATATGAAACATTACGCCATCCCTCCCAACTGCTTCTCAGATCTCAGCTTCCATCTCATCACTCACTGATGTAAAGGAGTGTTAAGAACATAATTGCCTTGGAGCCTTTGCCTAGAACCAGACACTCCTGCACTCCATTCATTTCTAAGAGCCATTCTCTCTTTTCCTTTCAGTCTCTAACAAATGTCACATTCTTAGTCAGATTTCTCTGTCCTTTTTTTAAAAGATTATTTTTTCAGGGCCTCCCTGGTGGCGCAGCAGTTGAGCGCTGGGTTGCGAAGCTGCCCGCAGCCTCTGCAGTGCTGGTTCGATCCCCAGCTGCCGTGCAAGGGCCCCACATGGCACACAGACCTCTCCTGCCACCCGCTGCTCCCCTCAGCAGTGTACTTCGGTCCTTCTGCCTGTTCTGCTCCCCACTCTGGCTCCGGTGAATTCTCTCACCCTCCCGCACTTCTGATGGTACACATTGCTTGTGTAAATAAATAAATAAAACCTTTAAAAGATTATTTATTCATTCATACAAGAACCAGGGTATAGACAAGATGTGTGGGGCAGCGGTGGGGTGGGATTCACCAGAGACAGAGTGGGGAGCAGAACAGGCAGACGGACCGAAGATATTGCTGAGGGGAGCAGTGGGCAAGACAGGAGAGGTCTGCCATGCCATGTGGGAATCTCCCTGGCCAGCCAGGATGGAACTGGCACTGCAGAGGCTACAGACAGCTTCACAGGGTTACACTCAACTACCTACGCCTTCAGGGGAGGCCCTTTCTGATTGTCTTAATTAAATCATAAGTCCACATCTAATCCCATTGCCACATCATAGATCCATAGCACTAAACACTCAAATTTACAAACACACCTTCCCCTAGAGCCTAAAAACTGCATGAAAACAAAGATTTGTTTCTGTGTATTTATTAATTTATGTACCTAAAATTACCTAAAACAATTCATCTCATTGTTGGTAATCAATAAGAATTGAGTTGAAAAATGAACGAATGTATTTTTCATGCAAAAATAAATTCCTTGGCCTCTTTGGTGGCACAAAGGGTTAAGACACAAACTATGAAGCTCTCCACAGCCACAGCCACTGCAGCAAGAGTTTGATCCCTGGCCAGGGAGCTACCCACATGGTGCGGCAGACCTCTCCTGACTCGCCCGCTGCTCCCCTCAGCAGTGTATTCCGGTCAGTCTGCCTGTTCTGTTCCCCACTCTGTCTCTGGTGAATCCTCTCACACTCCACACCTCTGGCCTGTACCCCAGCTCTTGTATGTATAAACAAATCTTTAAAAAAAAATTCCTTAACTGACCACATTTCCAAAATTAATGAGGAGTAATCATACCATTTTTATTAGAAACATTTCAGTTCAAGCTAAACAAAGGAAATTGACATTTTTGCCTTTAACTCTAGGGTATATGGAACAGTCAAAAACAAAACCAAACAGGTAAGTCACAGAATAAGAAAAGTAGCATTACTATAAACCAATTCTGAGTTGCCAGGACAGACAGATGGACTCAAGGACTCACTCATCATGAACATTCTTTCATGCTGGGTTCACTCTAGTTCCTTGGATATTTTCCTTTTAGGAAATTACTAAAAGTTAGAGACTATTTTATGAGTCTTTGCCTTCCTAGGAGGTCCTAAATTCTAATTTTTATCACCCATCCCGGTAATACACTAAAACATAAAATAAGTTGCTACATATTTTCTTGATGTAAAGCAGCATTTCTTAGTCCATATTCATTAAGAACACACCCAAAATTATGACAATAACTGATATAAGAATGAGAAGCTTTTTGAAACTAAAATAAATGGCCTGCAGTAAATGGCCAGGACGTGATCAACTGTACAAGTAGTATGATTGCTGCTCTCTGCTACTCTGATAGTTTTGAATTACTAATAAGTAATAGGCATGATGAGGAAGTTACAGTTATTCCTGTGTGTGCCCTTTTGTCTAATTAGGGATTCCCTAAGAAGCATTGTCTTCTGAAGTGGCTTTTGAACAACTCTAGAGGATTGATCAAGGCATGTGATCAAAATATATTTATTGCTAATTATTTCAGAAAATATACTAAGATTTCCTTAAATTACACTCCACAAATTATCCACAGTAGTATACACGATAGCATAAAAATAATTTCTGATGTTAAATATATGATTATGCATTTAATCTTTCTGACCCGTTCTCCATGATAGAACTATCATGTTGCATATATTTGATAGTGATATACATCGAGAGTCAATGTAATTTAGATTTCCTTTGGCTAGGTAATTCCTCTTTAAAATATTTGCCTTAGTAGAATATGTAAATAATTTAAATGATGCATATTTAAAACAAGAGGCAAGGATTTTATTACTTTTAGTACTTTTATTACTATGTGCTGCTCTTAACCTGCATGTCTCTCCCCACACAACTCCCATGCCAAGTCTTGCTAACAGTGAGTAGTTGCCTAAAGTACTGTTTGAGAGCATCTAAAACTTGATCCATATTTTTGACATAAATGCAGGCAGAGAAGTTTTGAACAAATAAAAGTATATATCCTATCACTGACATGCTCGCTCACACAGTTCTAGCCCAGAATGTGTGCCATGTGTCTTTTATCTTAATCTATTAGAGTTTAGGCAGTAGTGGTTGCCCTGAAACTCCTCTCATATTTTATTGACTTTTTTTCTCTAATTGTTTGATCACCTGCCCCCTCTCTCAAGGAGAGACTGCTTGTAACATCTGTGTTTCATTCTGTGCGCTTGGCCCTCAGAAGACCTTAGGAAAGGGAGGAATATAATAGCCTTATAGCTGAAGCTCTGCTTCATCCTGGACTACCTGCACTGTTTTATAACTTGACCTCTGAAGTTAATTCTTAAAGATTACTTTTTTCTGATCTGAACACTCTGGCACATTAAACAGCTCTAAATAATTAATTTTGAAAGGAAAGTGCAGCTAGGAAATACACACATAGGGGTATGGAGAGAGGCTTGTAGTCTGTCTGACAAAGGAAGATTTAGTGGGTTCAGTAGACGCTCCTTCTTCTGCATGTGAATATCTCTGAGGTCTGTTCCCCTCAGTGTGCTCTCCCCAGGAGCCTCTCTTTCTCCCCACCCCCAAGATGTATCCTTATCTTTATTTATTTATTTAAAGATTTATTTATTTATGCATACGAGAGCTGGGGTGCAGGCCAGAGTTGCAGGAGGTGAGAGGATTCACCAGGGACAGAGTGGGGAGCAGAACAGGCAGATCTACTGAAATACACTGCTGAGCGGAGCAGCAGGCGAGACAGGATAGATCTGTTGCTCCATCTGGGTCAGCTCCCTGTTAGGCAGGGAATGGAATTTGTGCTGCAGTGGCTGTGGATAGCTGCGACTTAACCCCTTGCACCACCAGGGAGTCCCCTGTACCCTTATCTTTGGTAAAGTCATAATTACTCATATTTCCTTTCATTTCTTTTACATTCATTCATATATATCTCATACACATACAACCTTCACACAGCAGGCCCTGGAATGATGCCATTTTGTTCAATAATCCTTTTTTATAATAAAGAAGAGCAATTAAAATGCCAGCCAACCTTGAATGAAATAACTTTATTCAAGGATCTAGTTCTCTTCTATATCTCTTCACCTAAAGTCACAGTTTCCAAAAACCACTCTACAGCCTTAAGTCAGGACTAGTTTTATATATATATATATAGGACTAGTTTATATATATATATATATATATATATATATATAGCATATTCTAGATATAGTTCTATTCTTTCATATGGGTAGGGAGTGGAGCTGGTAGTTAACTGGACAGGCTACGGAAGAAAGCTGCTTACAGGGTGAAGCGCTCAGCAGCTGTGGAGATGGACATTTTCCTTTCAATCAGGGAACAGTGCATCACACCCACTTTTTTATGTTTTGCTGAGATACACCTTCTTTTCCATTGAATGAGCTGCAATATTTTTAATTGATAGCAGTAGCAAAAACATAGGTTATACTTAGTCCTGTCAAATTAACTGACCTTTCTTTATCTATTTTCCTTCCATCCTCTAATGCCTTTGTATCTCCTCAGTGATCTGTCTTTATTTGAAATTGTGTTCTTTGGTAATTTGGCCAAATCCTATTTCACATTTCCTGCTCTACAGGAAATAGCTCTGTCCCTTACAGGAAAATGTGCAATGACATTTCAGGAATGCAAAAGCCCAGCAAAGAATTAAATATATTGCAAAGACAACTCTTTCTTTGGCAAGGCTCCAGAACCATGAAGGGAGTGTAGGGCTATCACCAAGGTCACTATCTTGACATTAAACTCAAACTCTGGGCTGACACCCTGGCAACACATGCACATCAGTGAGGCAGTTGTTTAAATGTCAAAATACTCTCATATTAGTTGACTAAGATGCTGATCCAGAGTGTCCCCCTCCACGGGGAAGCCCTGCCACTCCAGGGTAAATCAGACCTCTGTCTCATCCAGCAAGTAAATGGTTCAGGGGTCCTCCGGGGACTCCATCAGGTCTTACCAACTGGAGCTTATTCTTCTTAGTCAGGGACTGTGTGTAACTAGCTGTAAAATAATTGCAACATGACTCAGTTCATGAAATGTGGCCTTTTGACTCTTTCAATCTACTTGGCATGCATGGAATTTTATATTTTACTCTCCCCACATCGTGACATTATTACATAAATTATTCAAAACAGTAACACTTTGATTAATTAGAGCATTAATGGATTTTGAAATTAAAGACAACCTTGATTGGAAAAAATTAATCATCCTCTGTCACAGGATGGGGAAGCAGGCCTACATCACAGCAGAGTGTCAGTCCTACGGGCCAACACTCTTGCAACTACTCCTCACACCCTCTTCCTGTCTTTACAGGCCAACTTGCCTCCTGGAGATGCTGTTACCTTAGGGTCAGTACAATAGTTTGGAAGAAAAATGCGATCAACAATAATGACAGTAGAGAAAATCCAGCATAAAGAGGACATTCTTTCATTTGAAAATGTGATTAGAATATGGACTCTTACAAACAATGTGAATTTTAATCCACAAAGAAAAGTTTGGAAGAAACTGTGTGGTCAAATGCTCTGTTCAGATTATATATACGGTGGGAGGATGCAGACATTCTCCTTGTTGGTGGGAAAGTGAATGGGGGTGAGAACTTTGGAAAACAAGCCAGATTTACCTTGGACAACCTAAATGTGGAATATAATACCACTCCTGGGCAATTATCCAAAGAATTTGAAACTATCAACTTATTGAACTATATGCCTGTGATTTTGTGGCAATATTTATACAGCCAGGACATAGAAGCAGCCTAAATGGTCCTCAACATATGACAGGGCCAAGAAGATATGGTCTGTCTATGCAGTGGAGTACTAGCCAGTGTATGGGCAGCCAAATGAAATGTCATTTATAGCAAGATTGAAACAGCTTAAGAGAAGTATGTGCAGGGGCCTCCCCTGGTGGTGCAAGTGGTTGAGCGCAGCGCAGTGAAGGTGTCCGCAGCCTCTGCAGTGGGGGTTCGATCCCGGCCGGCCGGGGAGAATCCCACATGGAGGGGCAGACGTCTCCTGTCTCCCCGCTGCTCCCCTCAGCAGTGTATTTCCGTCAGTCTGCCTGTTCTGTCTCTGGTGAATCCGCTCACCCTCCCACGCATCTGGCCTGTACCCCAGTTCTTGTATGCATGAATAAATAAAACTTAAAAAAAAAAGGATTGCTCTAATATTTTCAAAAAAGAGAAGTATGTGTAGTAGGGCAAATCAGAGTGACAAAGACAAACACTGGCTGTTTAAACAGGGGATAATTGCACAAAGTAAATAACTTGCAAGAACTAAAGAACATTAATAAACAAAACTGTCTGAGATTAAATGGGATGGGGGAGGGAGAAGGGCTGAAAGGGGATCCCATGGATGATGGTGGGGGGAAAGCAAGGTTATCGAATTAAGAATTGAAATGTTTCTCAGGCATTTTAGTTATTTCCAAAATTGACTAAAAGACCCATCCAAAGAGCATTTCTTTAAAGATTTATTTATTTATGCATGCATGCAAGAGCTGGGGTACAGGCCAGAGGTGCAAGGGAGTGGTGAGAGGATCCACCAGAGACAGAGTGGGGAGCAGAATAGGCAGATCCACTGAAGTACACTGCTGAGGGGAGCAGCGGGTGAGTCAGGAGAGGTCTGCTGTGCCATGTGGGTAGCTCCCTGGCTGGGGATCGAACTCGTGCTGCATTGGCTGTGCACAGCTTCATAGGTTGCATCTTAACCCCTTGCGCCACCAGGGAGGCCCCCAAAAGAGCATTTAGAAATAAGTTATTCTTCAGTGTAAAAAATGATGAACACCTACCTTAGCTTTTACCCCTACACAGCTGACTCTGGGTTAATAGAATGATATAGGTAAATTGCTGCTTGTATAACACAACAGACATCCATGATAATTTTATAAAACTTAAAAATAATTCAGGTGCTAATAATCAGATGCAGAGATGCATATTAACATATCTTATAGACTCAAAAGTACTGTTGCCTTGATGGGTTTTCAAAAATGACCAATCTAACATAAAATGGTGGGAGCCAACTTTGATAGAGGGATTGAATAATCCAGATAATGAGACCCTAGCAATTGGGACATAAATTATAATTGAAAGCATGTGTGCCTGGGAAGTATCAATGTGATGAGCACATATTAACAAGCCAAGACAGATGGTCCACCCTTGTTGAGTGATCAGACGAGAATGCTGGAGCTAAACATCATGGCATTGGTGCAAAACCAGAATTTCTAGATAGCATCTCTTAAGTGGAATATAAAAATGAATGCATCTTTTTATAGACCAATGCTCTCATGTGGAATTAGCTATTGCCTATGAATATTGTTTCTCATTATTGTTAATTATAGCATGATTTCATGATTGCTTTGCTTATTTTTCATGTAGCTGCCACTGGATAGAAACAACAGATATGAGCATGAAAAGAGTAACTATATCTGACTTACAACTTAAAAATTAGCACTGTGCGCTTTACCTATCCCGAACTAAATATTATACAGTCACTTGGTTTAGAAGCACAAAGATGGAGGGAGAGGGATAATTTTTTAAAGGACGACAGTAGTTCCCACTGAATAAGGAAGAAATGTGAAGGTGTTTAAACATAATTTATATTCAAAGCATAAACATACATCCGTACACACATATTTGTATCATCTTAATCAGATGATATCCTATTTTTATCTATTTTTATCTAATTGCTATTCTTCTGCTATATATTTTTTTTTGCTATATAAATTCTTTTGCTATTCTTTTGCTCTATTTTTGGCTATATAAATTGTTTAGCTATATAAAGTCTACTGCCATTATTATGGAATGATTTAAGAGAAATATGTTTAATGATACGCCAAATTACAAGAGAGATATTTACGATGCTCCAAACACATGATCACATTACACAAGATATATTACATATAATTCTATCCCAAGCTAGCAAAGAAAGTAGCATTATTTCAATTTTATTTATTGGAAAATGAAATCTCATGAAGATGAGGTAATTTGGTCATATCCCCAAAGTTATCAAATGTCCAATCTGTGCCTCTAACTTATCTCTGTCCAACTGAAAGTACCTGCTTTATGCTGGACTCACAAATGACTGATTATTAAATAGAACAAGACTAGAAAGACATGGGCATCTCCACTAGGTATCTCAAAACTATTTTCTTACAAGAGTCTTTTTTTTTTGTGGGACCCTCGCTGGCGGCCGGGGAACGAACTGGCTCTGCAGAGGCTGCAGGCAGCCTCACAGCCCACCGCTCAACCGCTGCGCCTCCAGGGGAGGCCCTCTTACAAGAGTCTTATCAGGCAGGAGACACTGTGCTGTTGCAACCTCTTCTCCATCTCCTCCAACCCCCTTTCATGTTCCTCTATTTGCACTTTCTTTAAGATTTATTTATTTATGCATACAAGAACTAGGGCACAGGCCAGAGGCGTGGGAGGGTGAGAGGAGTCACCAGAGACAGAGTGGGGAACAGAACAGGCAGATCTACTGAAATACACTGCTGAGGGGAGCAGTGGGTGAGACAGGAGAGGTCTGCTGCACCATGTGGGTATCGAACTCGTGCTGCAGTGGCTGCAAATAGCTTCATAGGTTGCATCTTAACCCCTTGTGCCACCAGTGAGGCCCACCTCTATTTGTCCTTAAGGACCAAGTTGAACTTCACTGCTGTGCAGCCTCCATCACCCAAGGCAGTGGGTGCTCTGTGCCTCTCTCAGTTCATGCCTGTGCACTAAAGGCAACCAGAGGAAGATCCTACTTACTCTTTTCCCTCCCACCATCCATGACGTGCAGTTTCTATGAGCTGTTCTATAACGCGCTCAGATGGCAGGCCAGCGCAAGTCCCAGCGAGCTTCTCTTCGTAGTAACAGTAGCTCTCTTCAGCAGAGATGTCAGACAGTGAAACAAGGTCAAAGACCAATAATGGGTGCTCTTCTCTCTCCAGAACGTTTTGGTTTGCAATTCTGTGTGCTGCTCAGAATATCAAGGCCAAACTATGACTATCCTTGCTCTTTGAACCAGGCTGAGACGTACACAGGTGCATCCTGCAGGATCAGTTCTGGAACAACTGTCTCTGACCCTCATTCTCTGCTTGCTGATAACAATATTTGCAGCACACATTATGTTAAACATGCTCTCCTGAAAACTTCTATTTTTAGCTTGGCCAAATTGTCACATTGGGTGTGACCATCAGACTGGTTTCTGCTAAGCATCTTCAGACTCAGTTTTCTATCAGGTTTAATTTTTTTTTAAGATTTATTTTATTTATTTATGCATACAAGAACTGGGGTCCAGACCAGAGGTGCGGGGTGAGAGAATTCAGCAGAGACAGAGTAGGGAGCAGAACAGGCAGACTGACTGAAATACACTGCTGAGGGGAGCAGTGGGGAGACAGGAGAGGTCTGCTGCACCATGTGGGTCAGCTCCCTGGCTGACCGGGAATCGAACTCATGCTGCAGCAGCTGGCCGTAGCTTGATAGTGCTGAGACTTAACCCCTGAGCCACCAGAAGGTCCTTATGCCAGGCTTAAATGGACTTTGTAAGACACTAAGATTGGGATACACAGAAACCTTCGTGCTGAAGCTTGTCTGGGAGTAGAGATTTCTGTCATTAAGGAAAGTGTAAGGTACAGGTTGTGTAATGATAGAGAAATGATTCGGTGTCATGGTTGCTAAATATATACTGGTGTAGACATCAAGGATGATTGCTTATTTCATGAGATGGCTACAATGAAATAGCTACTTGCAAGGCAACTTGGGGGCCTCTGCGGTAGGTGGTGACTCCACCTCTCTACCACATGCAATTAGCAAAGGCTGTTTTTCTTAAAACGAATGGATAAAAGATGAATTATTTTGTACTATTGTTAGGGGGAAAGGATGTCCTGACACTCTGAATATTCCTCATGAGAAAGAGCATATCCTTTCACAGATCTTTCTAATTTTCAAGCTACTTCTACCTGTAACATTAATTGAGTCCATTATATTTCCAACTAGACAGTCTACTCAATAGAAGGCACTTACTTTTACTCCAAATTATACCCAGTGATTACTTTTACCCAAGCTAATATTTTACATTTTTATGCTCTGATGTTTATAAATGTGCATTCCTAAGATGACGAAAATTACAACACTTAAATGAAGCCACAAATGATGTGGAGGCCACCTATTTTCAGTCTCCTAAAGATTTATATCATTGGCATATGTGTTAAAAATAAAATAATTACAATGGAAGATCAAAATAAACAGCAAGTAGATGCTTTTTATGATGATTTTCCATTTTGAATAAAATCATGAAATTCAAAAGTTAGTTTGTAACATTTATCAAAAACACACATAGTAAAGCTTGAAAGTGCACAAAAAGGCTGACCAATATATTAAAACCATGAAATATTAAAATATACAATTATGGCCTCCCCGGTGGCGCAGCGGTTGAGCGCTGGGTTGCGAAGCTGCCCGCAGCCTCTGCAGCGCCGGTTCGATTCCTGGCTGCTCCCCGGCCACCGGAGGAGGGTCCCACATGGCGCGCAGACCTCTCCTGCCGCCCGCTGCTCCCCTCAGCAGTGTACTTCGGTCCTTCTGCCTGCTCTGCTCCCCGCTCTGGCTCTGGTGGATTCTCTCACCCTCCCGCGCTTCTGACTGTACCCAGTGCTTGTATAAACAAACAAATAAATAAATGAACATGCCTCTATAAAAATAAATAAATAAAATAAAAACAAAAGGGTGCATTCTCCACTTCAAAAAATAAAATAAAATAAAATAAAATATACAATTATGTACCAACTACCTAATTATTTCTACAACTTAGAGTTTAGTAGTTTAAAGTTTAGTAACCAGAGAAAAAACGAGCGTATTTAATATTCATTTACTGATAAAAGGGGATAAGTTTTTCTGAAAATATCAGTTTCTTGTCTACAATGAATGAATTCCTAAATACTCACATCAGCCACAATAAATACATAATATTTGGGCCAATATCTTGGAGTGAAGTGCAAACAAAATACAGCCTTACCTTTGGAACACAGACAGGGAATGGCTGCGTGTTCAGACCGGGTCTGAGGGCCCAGAAGTTCAGTGTTTTCTTCTTGAGCAATCCTCTCTGTCCCCTCTTGCTCACACATCCCTATTTTCCTGAATTACCCTGGTCAACATTCCCGACTCTCAGACCAAAAACCTAAGAGCCATCCTAAATCACTCCTGCCTGCTGGGTTTACACCATCTTCCTCCAACCTTTCTCACTCCTCGGCTGATATTCAAACCTGTAGGTCACTGTTATTTTTATCCTTACCATTGAGTTTCTCTGAATTAACACAACAAATTCCTTCCAGTCCTTTGTGATTCTAAACTTTCCTATTGGCTGAATCCTTGTATCCTGCGCTCCACTGTCATGTGATCTGGGGAGCAAGTTGTTCCACAGCTTAGTGCTCCCAATGTCATGTGAGCTGTCATGTGATCATGTGATCTGGGGAGCCGATCACAATCACCTGCCGGTGGGGGGAGGGGGGGGGGCTTGAAAAATTGCACACCTGTGCCCTCTTATCACTGATTCCTGTTGATTTGGTTCTGGGATATCGTGAAATCCTTTTTCATAAACCACCAGACACAATTCATATACAGTTAACCCATAACATGGAGTCTCTTTCTGCCAAAGCTTAACTCTCCAGAAATTACTTTACTGAAATCGTTTATTAATCTGCATATTAATTATGTATTTATTAAGATTTGTGATACAGAAGACACGGTGCCTTTCAAATGTGGGAAAAGACACAGAGCCACAAAGCAAAGTTTTTATGTGTATATTGCTTACTTCTCATTGGCCATGTTGTAAGAAAATACGATGTCTCTATTTTAAGTGAGTACATAAAATGACCCAGGAGACAAACCCAGTTAGCAGTCACTGGGGGCTTCTACAAATCCAATGCCATCATTTTGCCATTTTAGGGTGAATCTCTTTGTGGGGTATTGTTTTGCGACCATCCCTGGTCGAGTAGGTTCCCTAGGGGTCAAGGCAGCTTAAAAGAGAGCTTTAGAGCCCAAGGCAACATCCCCTCAGGTTTTATAATAGTATGAAGGGAGGGGCCTCCCTGCTGGTGCAGGGGTTAAAGTCTCAGCAGCACCATCAAGCTATCACCAGTCTTTGTGGCCAGAGCTCAATCTGGGGTAGGGAGCTGACCCACATGGCGCAGCAGACCTCTCCTGTCTCCCTGCTGCTCCCCTCAGCAGTGTATTTCAGTAGATCTGCCTGTTGTGCTCCCCACTCAGTCTCTGGTGAATCCTCTCACCCCACATCTCTGGACTGGACCCCAGTTCCTGTATGCAGAAATAAATAAAATGAATCCTTTTTTTAAAAAAAAAAAAAAAGTGCGCAAGGGAAACAAGCCAGCAGGGAGATAGCAACTTGGGGCCCCTCTATACTCTCTTTCCTCTGGGCTTTCTCTGGCGTTCTCTTGTCTCATTCTCTCCTAGCTGTTCCACCACATGCCTTCTCTGTGGGAGGCCACCCTCATGGCCTCAGCCTCCAGGCCCTGGTGTGCCCACTCACGTACACCCACACCACACTCCAGGCGTCCACCATCAGCCACACCAGGCCTGCACCCATGCTCCCAAGCGCCTCCTGCATTCAAGTCCGCAGGTGACAGCCACAGAGGTCAGCGGCTCAAAAGCCTGAGCATCTCACTTACCCAACAGCTATAATTTTGGAAGAAACTGATGCTGAGATTTTCTATAGGGATTAAATTTAGAAACCCTATTAAGGTGCAGTCATCACTACAATCACTAAAATTTCGGTATTTAGTCTTACACCCAGACCACAGGCCAATCTCTAGCTTCCATTTTCATTAGTTCCTCAAGTGCAATTTGCACACACATGATTTGGGGGAGCACTATCCTAGAAGAATCATATTCTGTAAAAAAAAAAAATGTTATCGTGGGAATGAGTGAATTCATTATGAAGCTGCCTCAGAAAATGGTTATTTTAGTATCAAAGTTCATATTTGCTGTGAATGACCTGTGCTTCCACACAAAATGCCTGTTGGGTTCTGCTTTTTAGGCTGAGAGGTTTGACCTGGCCTTTTTGTTCCAGAAGTCTTGATAGACTGTTGCCATAAATTTTGTCTGTATATCCCCAAGATTCTTTTCCTCGAAGTTCTCGACTCTGGAGTCATTTGACCTTGTCTGAGTTTTAAGTCTTCTTGGCTGAAAGGACAGCAACTCTACCTCATTTGATTGCTCTGGACATTGACCTCAGCACTTAGTTGCCACTAAGAACCACCCCACTCCACTTGGGCTTAACCCTTGACCTCCCCACCTCCGCCCTGCTGAGTCCTGTTACAAACTGCATTTCAGCTAACACCTAAAGCTCCAGCTGATCAGGGGAGATGCAGGCTGTTTGCCTCCCAGCCTTCCCAATGTCAGGGGCTTCTTTATAAAGCGTGTGTTTGCTGTGGTGACAAAGGTAGATTTCCACTGAGTGGGTTAAGTGCGACTTCAGCAATAGCTGCCAGCAGATCGTGGGATCATCAAAGGTTCTATCCATCAAATTGTCCACAATCACCATTTTTATTTGCCCAGTTGGGAGCAATTCATCATTGTTCAATGCGGCAGGAGGCTCCTCAGAAGCAGAATAGATGTGAAACCTGTTTCTCGTCTTCCTTGCCAACAGCTGGCATCTGAGACAATTTATTTTCAGACGCAAGAACAAAATATTATCATTCCCTTATAATTTATTTATTGATTATTTTTGGCAATGTCGTCTTCAGTTGCCTTTGAGGACATACATAAAAGGATTTCATGTGGCAGTGTAGGAAAGCATCAGAATGCAGATAATATGCATAAATGTTGTGCAATAATTCTCTGTGTATTAAGTTGATGAGGTGTTTTCTTCAGCTCTGGATACTCATAACATTGATTATGCAAAAAGAAAAAAAAAAAACAAGAAACAACCCAATACTTTGCCTTTGCATAAAAATTTGCACAATTTCCAAAACTCTTTCACACAAAATTTCTTGTTTCACTATGGCAAAAGCCCGGAGATGTGGACGGGGTGAATTCTGGTGTACCCACAGCACACCCAGGAGGCTGAAACCCCCCGCAGTGGCAGGCTTGTCTCATAGTAACAAATGGGTGAGAACAGAGGCCATCTTACACCATGCCCAGGGTCCACAAATACCATAGAGCTTACCAGTAATTACCAACATAAGCATCAGATCAAAAGAAAGTTGGCTGGTTGAACTGAGTAGAAAACCAGGGTCACTATTAGCTAGGACCCTGGCTTGCTAGTATTCCATCGAACACAGCTTTAGGGATGGAGCTATCTGATTCTACATTTTTAATAAAAAGAAGGAAAAAGAGACTATTCTGACATACAGGAGAGAATATAGGAGTAAAGCCTCTTTATATCTACTCACAATAAGTGAAAGAAACCATGAAACTAGAAAAACATGTTGAAAATATCCAATGAATTTTGTACAAACCTTATTTTAGCAAAGGGTCTGGAAAGATTGATCTGACCGTCATCTGGATAGGATTTTTCTAATGTGGCGTCATTCTTTCTAGAAAGAATCACTGAAAGAGTACTTTTAAAGCAGTATTAACAGGGAAATATATAGCAATCCAGGCCCACGTCAAGAAACAAGAAATAGCTCTTTTAAATACTGTGTGCTTTCTATATGCTTAAAGAAAAAAGAAACTCAAACTGCAACTCTAGTGAATATTTTATTAAACATCCACCCCAGCCCACCATCCATCTACTCAAGATAATGCCTAACACAAAAATTCCTGGCTACCTGGGAATCTTATCATCTTAAATTTTGCTATGAGATTATCCTCTGCTTCAAGAAATGAATATCGTGCTATAGAGCTAGAACTGAGTATAAGAGGATAAGGACCTGATCTGCAGATTAACACAACTAAATTCAGCATTGGCTCCAGCAATAATGCAATGATTGGTTAAATGCTCTGGACAAGTTACTTGACTGATCTCTAAGGGAGATCTTTGATATTGGACTCCCTGGACTTGGTGACTTCCATGTTACAAAAGAGTAGTTGCAAGTGAGCCTAGAGTATTGACTATTCAAGAAAGTGTGTGCACAGGCAGTATCGACACATATGGGCCCCCAAAGCCAACTAAAAAGAGCTCCCCATTAAACAAAACTGGGGTAATTACAACTAAGTACAGTCATGATGTATAAATCATTAAAAAGTATAAATCTGGGTCTCCCTGTGGCGCAAGGGGTTAAACACAGTACTGTAAAGCTGCCCGCAGCCTCTGCAGCACGAGTTCAATCCCCAGCCAGGGAGCTACCCACATGGCACATCAGACCTCTCCTGTCTCACCCGCTGCTCCCCTTAGCAGTGTATTTCAGTCAGTCTGCCTGTTCTGTTCCCCACTCTGTCTCTGGTGAATCCTCTACCCCTGCACCTCTGGCCTGTACCCCAGTTCTTGTATGCATAAATAAAGCTTTTTAAAAAAAGTATAAATTCATGAGTCCACATTGATAAGTAAAAAAAAAAAAGAGTCAGTGTGTTCATGAATGCAGGCATACACACATAAATAAGAGAGAAGGGAGGTCTTTTGCTTAAGCAGAAGGGGCAAAACCCCTGACAAAAGTTTACTTGTCAAGAAGGTAAAATCATTACCTGGCAGTCCTGCTAGTTGGCATGGGAATAAGCAAGAATCCTCAGTGAATACTAGAGTTGGGACCATTTTGATGAGAACATGGTCTTAAAGTTTCTCCCCACTCACTGCTTATTAGCTACAAGGGTTTCACCAGGGACTGAAGGGTCCCGTGTCCTCTGATATAATAACTTGCAGACACATCACCTGTGCAATAATCTGACTCAGAATAGAAACCTCTTGGGGCCTCCCTGGTGGTACAAGGGATTAAGCATCAGCGCTATGAAGCTATCAGCAGCCACTGAGGCATGAGCTCAATCCCTGGCCAGGGAGCTGACCCACAGGGCGCAGCAGACCTCTCCTGTCTCCCCGCTGCTCCCCTCAACAGTGGATTTCAGTAGATCTGCCTGTTCTGTTCCCCCACTCTGTCTCTGGTGAATCCTCTCACCCCCACATCTCTGGACTGTAGCCCAGTTCTTGCATGCATAAATAAATAAAATAAATCTTTAAAAAAAAAAGGATAGAAATATTTTACTTAATCACTGGTCACAAAGTGAGGACGTTTCTTTTCAATTCTAAAGTTGGGGAAGCTGTGCTCTTAAAAAAAGTAAATATCCTAAAAGATAAAGAAAAGTTGCAGGAATATTCTGGAATAACAAAATCCAAAAAGATGTAACAAAGACAATTCCCAAACCTAGACTCAGTCCTGTACTGAAAGGAGAAAAAAAATGAAATTCCTCTAAAGGACACAGTAAATCATTGATGAAACTGAATTTTGAATAATAAAGTAGATGAAAAGATTTTACCTATTGATACTGTATTTATTTTAAGGATCCGTTACTGATTTGTTTATAGAAGAGAACATTGCTAGAGTTCGAAATACACACTAAGCAGTGAAGTATTTAGAAAGCAAGTTATAGGAAACCTATTCCTCAATTGATTCAGGAGAAAATGCGTATATGTCGAGAGAATGAGAGTGATAAAATAATGAGCGAAAATGTTACCGAAGTAGATGCATCTACAAAAGAGTATGTGGACAGTCCTTGTACTAATTATTATTTTTGCAACTTTTCTGGGAGTTTAAAATTATTTCCAATAGACACTTTAAAGAATGAAACCTGTCCTTGTAGAGTCAAGCATTACTTCCATCAAAGTTAAGTAACTAGCGTGAAGAACCCTGAACTCGAGCGAGGTGTTAAGTTTATTGTTCCTGTTTCTGAATGGCCTACAAACCCATCTTGTTGCTCCTGTGAGGATTCAGAATGACGGAAGTGAGGAAAAGTTGCTTCGGTTATTTCTTGACTCAACGACCTTGCATTTCTCCAGCCTTTTGCTCTTCGCTTTGGATGCTCTATTTGCTAAGCAGTCAACAATGGCTCGGTTTTATGAATAATAAAATGCATATGAGTTTTACTTTCAGTTTTTATGGAAGAGAAGTAACTAAGGCCAGGACCACATCTTATAAATTTTCTGAGAATTTTTATTGTATTTTTAAAATTCACAGTAGTAAGACTTTTATAGCTGGTATATAAGGCCTATTGTCTGTTCTTCCTGCCTTTTTACTATGTGTGTAGATTTAGTGGGCATTTATTTTTTAAATTATATATTATATGATATAGAATTTGTGAAGAATTAATAATTTCACTTGTTTGGTTTTTTGGGGATTTTTTTTTTACAAAGTTATGTAGTTAAACATGTCTTTAAACTTTTAAGAACTTTTATAGAAATGTGCCCATTCTGAAAACCTTCAAAATTTGCTGTTTTTAATTTATTAAGTTAATTTTATGTCTCATAATCAGTAAATAATCAGCAAATTTCACACTGCTATTACGTTCATCATTTCTGCTTGTATTATGTTTTTTAGTTGGAAGTTTATAAGAATATACCAAATAAGAAAATGCAAAGTTCACACTCAGAAATCTCACAATTCACAATCAATAGATTAACCATTTATCAATATTTGAGCATACAAAAAACAATGCCTAACAGTTGAATAGGATTCATTTCAGAGGTGGATTTTAATAGCCATTGCTTCATTAACCTATAATGAACATTTCAGTACACGTAGATATAATTCTTGAAATGATGCAAATTCACCCATCTAAAAATATCTATAGTTAAGCTACTAAAAAAAATCTATTTGGATTTCTTTGCCTTACTCTCTCTTATTAGATATTTTCAGTGTCCAAAATCTAATAGAATTGTTTCAGGCTTTCAGCCTGAATTTTCAATGTACTGTCTCAATTTTCAATGCACTCCAGAATTAAAATGTAAAATATTAGCTATTTCAAAACATTAGTACGCAGGACCACTCTAACTCTAGTTAATACTGCTGGAACAAAGGGAATTGACAGAGGAATTAACAAAAAGGTAACAAAAGTTTTCCATAAATAAATTACTTAAGGGAAAACATTAGAAGGTTGTTTCAGCACTGAGATTTTGCCCTGGATACAAGCAAAACACATTTATATTCTGTGCAATTATTTATTGAAACTAAGTCATTGATGTGTTAGCCTGCTCAGGCTGCCATCATAAAACACCATAGACTGGGTGCTCAAACCACAGACATTTATTTTCTCACAGTTGTAGAGACACTGGGAAATCCAAGATGGTGGTGCCATGCAGGACTCTTCCCGGCAGGCAGATGGCTGTCTTCTCGGTGCCCTCATGGAGAGAATGAGAGAGGAGAAGGAAAAAGATGACAGGTTGTCTCCTTCCAGAACACTGTCCCATCATAAGGGTCTCACCCTCACCACAGCATCTAAACCTAATGATCTCCCAAAGGTTCTCTCTCCAAATACCATAGCAGCGTGGGAAAGATGTCCATTGAGAGGAACACAATTCAGTCCATAAGAATTGGATTAAAAGAAATATATGTGACTCTGAAATGCAGATCACCTTTAATTTCCATTATTGATTGGGAAAAACAGTGTAGAAATACTGAGTCTGAAATAATAGCTTTAATTAATAAAGAACAAATGTCAAATTTATATATATTTTCTATTGCTTAGTAGACTTGAAATTTGAAAAGTTTGTACCATAATTATCTTTGTCATTATTAAAGAAGACCAAAATTGGTCATTTCTTCACACTGCACAATTTTGTTATCTAAAATAATTGGTATTTTTAGTATGAGTATCCCATTTATTATTATAAAGGGGAAATAGATTATATTCTATTATAGATCACAGTATTAGTGTAAAGACTAAATTAGATTTTTTTCTTCCCCATTAAAATATGTTTAATTCTTCATTTTCATTTTTCTTTTTGGATCCCAAGGTAATGGCTTCAATCATAGAGTATATCTATCTTGTACTCCCCAACTATTTTATAGAAATGAAAGAAGAAAATTATCTAAAAACATAGAACACCATTTCGGAACAAGTAGGTAACAAAAATCCTGAATTTGAAGCCATAGCTTAGGCCCTCAAGCACAGGAAAAAAAAAAAGACCCATTAAATATTTAACTATTTCATGTGACATATTAATAGAATCAAGAAAAAGAAAGTTAATGAAACATAAAGAGCACAGAAAAACATTCTTTTAAACCCTTTTAAGTTTTACTAAAATATTTTACTCTATTACCATAAGCAATGTATATTAATGTTCTGCATATCAATATATTATGTGTATTAATGCATACAATATATATTACACTATTATATTACTGCATATAATATATAATATTACATTATTATATTAATGTATATTGTAATGTATAAATACAAAACCTTTCTCAGGAAAAAGCTTTGATATTGCACTTTTACCTCCTGGTGTAAAGTACAGTGAAACTGAGGCCTGAATTTCTCTGATTATATATTCAATGTCATTAGCATATGGTGCAGGAATGGACAAACTACTGCCCAGGGGGCAAATCTGGTCCTCCCTTGTGGCCTAAGGGTTAAGTTTCATGCTATCACTGCTGTGGCCTGAGTTTGATCCCTGGCCAGGGAGCTACCCACATGGCACAGCAGACCTCTCCTGTCTCACCTGCTGCTCCCCTCTGCAGTGCATTTCAGTCAGCCTGCCTGTTCTGTTCCCCACTCTGTCTCTGGTGAATCCTCTCTGGCCACCCCCACATCTCTGGTCTACACCCCAGTTCTTCTATACATACATAAATAAATATTTAAAAACAAGAACACAGAACACAGCCACCCCCATTAATATATGTAGTATTTATTGTTTCTTTCATGTTATGATTGGATCCAATTGTTGACCTTCTGACCCACAAAGCCTACATATTTACTTCCTAGCACATCACAGAAAAGGTTCAGATCCTTGGTTTACACTTACATTTTTCTGCATTCCCAAAGAGTAGATCTCCTCTTATTTTTGTCAAACATAGCCGAATTGGATACACACTTAAAGTGTTTATCTGGTGTAATCGTCTCCACCACTTTGGCCTTCCCTATCATTGTCCTTATAGGTTTGTGCCATCATTTCTGTATTTGTCCTTAGCTGTTGCTGCATCACTCATCCTATAATACATGTTCTGTTTCCAGTAAGTCATTTTCAAATTGCAAGTACACTTACAGCTTACGTTCTATGGAGTTATGTCTCTCTTTTTGCCTCTTCGGGATTCTGTCATTTTAATGTCAACATTTAGGGAACTAGAGGCCCCTGTAGTGTAATATTCACCCCAATCTTACGTGTTCCTTGACATCTGGGAAAATCCAGAAGAGCCTGGAATGATTGAGCCCCAAGTTTTCTCCCCACTGGGCCTCCATGGATAAAGTCCTAATTAAACAAACACCTCTTTATTTTGGGACTGGAAACAGTTCCCAAAATTGATTATCTCTGACCTGTGGCTTCATCTCCCTGCTGACCTGGCATCAGTCAGCCAAGCAGATCACATCTTCCTGCAGGAACCAAGAGCCACTGCCTGCTCTTCACACTATAAAACCTGCCTTCCATTTGCTTGGGTGTGGACTCTGTTCCCCGCAACAGCACCGTGTGACCCACTTGGCACATGGGGTTCCCATCCCTCAACCAGTGAGTAAACATGACTGATAAACTGATGTTGATTTCATCTTTAGGTGCAAACTGCAAGCACCCCCATAACCTTAGGATGGGAACCCTCTTCACCAATGGGGTATGTAGGATGAGATGATGAAACATTCCCCCATTACCACCAATTCTTTTGTATATTCTCAAATTTTGCAGTCTCTAGACATTAGACAATATACGTGCATTCTTTCACCTTTTAAGTATCTGTTTTATCAAAGTCTCGGATAAAATTATAACATTTTGCTTCACTTTCTTTCACGAGTATGCTTTATAACATTTTGAAAAGGTACCTGGCTCAAAATAATTAATACTTATTAATGCTTCATAGTGTTACTGTATGAACCACTCAGTGATGATATGAATCCTTTGTACTTTCCATGTTAAAAAGGATAAAGTAAAATATATGTTTAAAATGCATTTAAAATATATGTTTAAAATGCATTTATTTTTATGCTCTCAAAATAATAAGGTACACGTATATTAATAGCCGTAAAACAGGATAGAAATGAATCCTGTATTTTTCTCTTCTCATTTAGAAATAGCTGGGAATATATATGCAAATTCTTTTCATTTATGCCACCTAGGTAAATGTCATATTTTACTGACAAATAAGTCACTGAAAATGTTGATATGCCATATTTGGTGACTATAAACTTATATCCTTCACTGCT